>NW_010157621.1:20393-43769 GCF_000695765.1 Mesitornis unicolor
TCTGGGCTAAAGTTTTAGATATTATAAAATGGCTATAAAAATCAAACCTGCAATTCACATAAAACAGTAGCAAAAAGGGTAGCATGGTCCTCATTAAAGCTGTGTATTCCGCATGGCAGTAAATAGATGAGGTGTGATTTATTGATCAAAAAGGGTAGCATGGTGCTCATTAAAGCTGTGTATTCCGCGTGGCAGTAAATAGATGAGGTGTGATTTATTGAGAATGGTTTAGATAGGCTTGATCCTGCCTCTTGGGTAGGAGGTACAGATTAGACGACCTCATGAAATCCCTTCCTGACCTGGGTTTTGCCAGTCGTTTAACCTGTACGTGGTAACTGTGGAGGTCGCTTTTGCTTTGCCTGTGACTGTATTCTCCCGAGACTTGAAATGTTTCCTTTGTTCTGCTTGGGCCTTCATGTCTGCTTCCCAGGAGGAAGCAGTGGTTCTTGCTACTGTTGCTTCACAATTTAAAATCATCTTTTCCCTTGGATAGACTTATTTTGCAGATGTGTCAATTTTCTATTATATCTTTGATTTTGCTACTGTATAATTTTTATATTAAATTTACAATCTTCCTTGCTGTCCTTATCTTTGCTTTCTGAGCAGAAGCTGTGATGCTTTCTCCTTTTCTTTGTTAGCAGACTTTTCCTCCTTTTCTTGCTCAAAATGTATTTATTATAGTGCTTGAGAGAACCTTTTGTCTGTTTTATTGATAAAATCTTTTTATATAAGTAGCTATGAATCCACCAACTGTGGATCTGTGTATCTAGAGATAAACTTTTGGAGTGGATCTCTCTTAGTTTAGGACTCTAATGAGCATATTCAGAGTCTAATTTAAGCACCAAACTCAAGACTGTCCAGCTCAATTCACAGGAAGCCTGATGGGAAAAGACCCTCTGGTGCTGTGAGTCACATCCTCAGTAAACATCTCTCTCAACTTGGCTACACAGGGGACTACTCCCTTGAAATGTAGCGAATTGTAACTTCTTAATGTAAGTATTTACATTGTGTGCCAAGTTGAGCTACTGTGAATTCACTCACCCTTAAAATACCATTGAAAAATTATTTTCTGCCTTTCTGTTATCTCCTACCATTTCTTTTCCATGACTTTGTTTTCCTTATAGAAAATTCAGCATTTTAGAGAGATGTATGGTCTTATAGATAAGGTTATTGCTTTTTAGATTATTTTTTCCCCACCAGGTTTTACTGCTTTCACCTTCTTCTGAGAACGTCTGAGCTGTGTGCTGTGAATGGCTGACTGCGGGTTATGATAGAAATGCCAGATAACTGGCCACCTGTCTTCTGCTGATTACTGCAAACACAGCACAGCTGATGCATCAGGTGATGAGTTCTGTGCAAAGGCAGCCTTTTACCTTAGCTCACTGTATCAAACTTCTAAAAATCAGCTGGCTGACTTGCACTGAACTTGCACTGAAGCAGATGAGGAGGGTTAATGTTGTCTTCCCACTTGGAAGAAATGTTTTTTCAGGAGAGGTAATTTCAGTAACACTTATCAAAGGAGTTTTCTTGAGCTGGTTTAGTTTAGCTTGAAAGAAAACAGCCATACTATGTAATGGAGAGGTTGGGTAGTGGCAATGATTGTACTACTGCTCCTAGTACCAGTACTACTCTGCTAGGAGTAGTAGGAGAGGAGACCTAGGAGCTGATTGTGTATGTCCTAGTCTGTTGCAACAACGCAGTAAAATATATTTAAGAGTAAGGTGTACTGGTAGAATAATAAGCAGAATGCATTTGCCTTTGCTGCTCTTGTTGTCAATTCAGTCTGTCTTTAGCATTTCTAATCTGTCCTTCATACCCTTGTGAAAAAGGAATACTATCCAGGCTGCAAGCTTGCAGCTCTTTGAAGAATGTGCAGGTGTTTCATCCAGTACTGAAGTCTTTTTTTGAGTCTTGTACCTCGTAGAGGTTGTTTAGGTGTTACCTCTTTTCTACTATTGTGTAATGAAAGATTTGGATGAAGTGCCTCTATACAAAAAGTGCAGTAAAAACCACAAGAAATAGCTCTCCTTTCATTTCTGAGAGTAATTTCAAGGATGAGAGTGCCTCAATTTGGACCTTTGGTGATATCTACTACTACTACAGTAGTAGCAGCAATGATGTTTTGGTTGACTGTGTTACACTAACAAAAAATATTGATTTTTTTTTTTCTTTTTGTGACTAATTAAAAATATTAAAGTTATTTTTTTAGTGACTTGATGAAAGCTTTACACCTGTAATGGTTATTGAAAGTGGAAATTATGTGGCTTTTCTGCCAAAATTATGTTTATTTGCTAGCTGCAGAGAATGGGACACTTCACCTTCCCATTGTTGCTGATTTTATAATCTGCTGCTCTCACATTTGTGGATGGCACTATAGCGCTGTAAAACAGGCTCAGTTTAAAACACAAAGTTACTAGTGATGGAGAAATAATTCTGACAGTAAAAGACTGACTCTGTCTGGGAGATGCGGGTGCTGCCAAATGAATCTAATTTCACTGCAATCAGGAAATTATAAATGTGAATGTTTGAAAACTGTATTTTCTTTTCATATTTATGCAGTCTTTCCAGTTGACAGCTCTGCTCAGTGGTGTTGGCTGCTTTGCTGTGTGCATGCTCTTTCAAAGCCCTTTGCCTTCCTATCTGTTTCCCAGCTGTTTGGACTGGAGGGCGTCTTTAGGCAGAGGGTGAGAAAGCCATACTGACATCAGGTCTTAGGTTTTCTTTTGATATGTTGCCTGAGGCTGATGGAGAGGGAAAGCTGAGGGGCCAGATTGGTTTACATTCTGGCTTCCAGTGGTGTTTTAGAAGCTGGTTAGGGAGGTGAAGAGACATAACATGGAATAGCTGAAATGGAATTAATTAGGCTCTTGGCAGCAGGATTTGGAAGACAGAGGGACTGAGGCTGCTGTAGTGATGGATCTGGAAGTGATCTCAGTAAAGCAGTTAGGTGCTTGCAGATAAGACAAGTCTGGCGTTTTGTGTACAGTGTAATCTAGCTCAGAGTGAAGCAGAAACGTAAATATCCCATAGCCTGATGATAAGAAATCTTCATCTGCACTTAAAAACATAAAATGGAGTTAGTTTGGTAGAAAGGTGTTGGTTAAATGTATTTGTATAAAGCTCTTGGTGCCTTTTGTTAAGATCCTCATGGCTCGGTATAGTCAGCACTGTACAAACATGTGAATTCCCAGTTGCTTCTGTACAGAACTTGAAATATAAAGGCAGATATTACACAAAAGGTGGTGTTGAGGGAAATAAAACAACAAATACTAAGTGAAATTAAAATATTGTAAACTGCCAAATACTGAATGTTACCAAAAAAGTCAATGCTACGTTTCCTGGATAACCTTTCTATTGCTTTCTGGTGCCTATACGCTGTAATAGTTCTTCTCTGTGTAATCGCCTGGCATTCATGGGATGTTGCTGCCATATTCTATCAGAAATACGTCAAAAATAATTGATTACCTTAAGTCTTGTTAAATGGCTTCAGCTTTGTCAGGAGACAAAGTTTGAGTCAGTGATGTCTGCTAAGCTAACGTAGCTCTGAGGAAGGACTATTTTTTTGGGAATGTGTACCCATGCCCTATAGGGCTGAAGACAACCATGAAGTTGGCAGGCAATTCTTCAGAAAATTTCTTTCTTGCCTTTTACTGTCTATCAAAATTGGTCCTTGAGCTTGGTGAGATAAGAGAGGAGGTGGAAGGGCTCCCTGCTCTGATCTCTTCAGCTTCTACTGAGTTTTGTTCTCTGGCTGGCTAATTGCATTTTGTTTCTTGTCTTGCTAGATGGGCTGGTGATCCCATTGGTGGAACTGTCTGCAAAACAGGTTGCATTTCACATTCCATTCGAGGTGGTGGAGAAAGTTTATCCTCCAGTGCCTGAGCAACTGCAGCTTCGGATCGCCTTCTGGAGTTTCCCAGAAAATGAGGAAGATATCAGGTAATGAATACTATTTCTGTTTCATTGAGCTTAAGAAGGAGTTCTGTTCACTAGAGGAGAATCACTGTCCATTTGATGTCCCATGTATTTGCTGCTTCTGCTATGCTTGTGTGCATTTTGTAATACATGGGTTACTGTGGGGTATGCTACGGGGTTTTATTTCAGGGTGACCTGCACTGCCTATGTCCCAGGAAAAGTATGTGTGCAGGTTCCGTGTGTAAATGATAGCAGAAAAAAATGCAGCCATTAATTTGCCAGACAGTAACTTGTTTGTAGACATTTGTCCTTATGTTCATCTTATGCAGTATTCTTTCCAGTTTGAATCTGTTGCTTTAGTCAGAGATTGGAAATTAGGGAGGGCTAGCTCAGTATGCTGGGCAAGGCTTTTGTTGGGGTAAGTAGGAGAATCAGAATTTGCTGAGTACATCAGTGGTCAGAGTGGACACAGTCAGAGAGATGACTATATTTCTTGTGTGAATACATAATCAAGAACTTTGTGCTCTGTGCTATCTTTTACCAAAGTATTTTTGCTGAAGCTTTTATACTATAGGAAGCCTACTTGTGTAACTGCGCATTCAGAATTTTTTTGCCAAGTAGTGATATTTTAGCTCTTTCAGAAGGAATCATCCTGAGAGTTCTTAGATGCATTCATCTAATGTTGTGGTTTCAAATGGGGGAGGTAATTAGTAAGCTCACCTGTGGGGGAATAGAACAATCCAGCTGGTTGTACATGCTCATTATGCTGATGAGCACAGATGTGAAAAAATCCCTCATGTGAACATGCAGGTCAGTCCTCTAGAAGTACAGGGAGTTTTTACTGCAGCATGGTAACATTGGACTTTGAATCGATATTATTCTGTATTTAAAATCTTTGATTTTAGGCTATGAATGAGTTTGTATTCCAGAGCCTTGGGCTGAAATTCCCAGAAATATCAGTGGCTATACACAGACACAGTTAGGAAGAGACAGATGATGTTTATGGTTGAAGTGTAATGGGGAAATGGCAAAAAAGAGCTGGACTTCATCTTAGAGATGAGGATAGTAAGGAGCTGTCAAAAGCAAAGTCAATAAAAATGCTAGAGGATAATACTGTGAAGTTTCTCAAAACCAGACTGATCTTGACATGTTATGTGTATCTCTTGCAGATTGTACTCGTGTTTGGCGAATGGCAGTGCGGATGAGTTTCAGCGAGGGGAGCAGCTGTTCCGGGTGAGGGCTGTCAAAGATCCTCTCCAGATAGGTAAGAACATTGCAGCTCCATGTCTCTAGATATTTCAGATTCCCAAAACCAGATCTGCAGTGGGACAGCAGCGTTGCGACCGTGTCTCAAAACTAGCTTTTCTGGCATCCTAGACTAAGCTCCCTGCCTCATGCATTCTTTGTAATGTCTTGAGCTAAATACCATGTTTATTTCAGCCTCAATTAGTTCAGCTGTGAAACTGAGTGAAAAGCCAGAAATGGTCTGCAAATTAGATCCTTAATCTGCCTCAGTGTTTTGAGGGGAAAAAACAACCTGTGTAGAATGTCTTTGTCTCTGTAATGCTTAAATTCCTCATTGATAGAGAGAACTTGGTTTTCTAGTGGTCTGATGAAATGAATGCCTTGCTTAAAGTGCATGTATGGCAAAGAGGAAGCTTGCAAGCTTTAATCATTCTTGTAGCAAGAGAGTTGTATTAATAATGCTGTTACTTATGTAGTATTTTGGCAGAAGGAAATCCTTGTTGCTGGACAGTGGGTTTTATTGCTTCTCGTCACTTGCCTTGTTCTGTTTATGTTTTATGGTTGTGGAAACTTATCTTAAACAAAGAATTGGACTCTGGAGTTTTCATTAAACCCTTTGAAGTAAAGAAGAATATTGAGTTGGCTTTTCCAGTGACAGCTGTTAGACAGGAAGGCATTATGTGAAATAAACACGCTAATATGTCCAGGTGGGCCGTGTCAATCCAATGCAGAGGTGTTGTAGTTCTGCAAGTGTAAGCTTCAGAATCAGAATATTAATTGACATGTGGGAACTGAGCATGCTTGTAATAAGAAAAATGGTAATTTAAAAAGCTATATAATGTTAAAGAGGAAAGTTCCGATATTTACCTGTGACGAGGGATAGAGACTTCTATGGGCCTGTTGGGTTGCTAGTACCAGTAATACTTAACTCTGTGATCAGTGGAATGAGATAAAAAAGGGAATGAAAAGGACCCATACTGTAAAAGTCTGGGGAGAACAGAAAAAGGAGATAGTCATTGAGATATGCAAATTGCAAGAGACCGATGAACTGTTATCTGAATATAGGGTAAAGCATCTGAAAGGATTTTACCTAGTCCGTTGTCTACTGTAATAATAATAGCAGGAATTCTTGGGAATGGAAGTGAAGTACTTCCTCATACATAAAGTCTTTTCAGTTGTCAGTGAGACCAGATAATAATTTTTGAACATCAGCAAAATTGAGCTAGGTAGGATTAAACTGACTTTTAAGTGTGTTCATAAGCTCCCGATGTCAGGACTGAAATTCTGAGAGAGAGGCCTCTAAGGCATCTGCTGAACTTGAGGAAGGCAAATCTTTAAAAGTCAAAATGAGTTAAAATGCAACTGGCTGAAATTCAGTAATTCCTGGGACTTTCACAATGGAAAAGAGCGAGGTATTTAATAAGACTATGGCCAAAACTTGTTTCAGCAGTAAATTAAAAAGGAAGCATAAAGCATTGTGAATGAATGCAGGCTAGGAAAACTAGTGCAAAACCTGTGCTTGGGAGAGGAGGAGCAGTGAAAAAGAGGAGGTGGTGAGTGATCCTAGGGAGGAACTTCTAAAGTACACGTACAGCAGCTGGGCTTCTTCACAAAGGAATATGTGTGTGGAAGGGAAGGAAGTGACTTTGTTTAAACAGTGATGTTGTTTCCTCCTTACTAGAGGAACCTTACCTAATGGAGGGATTTATTTTTTTTTTTCCCCATGAGTAGCAGCCTAGAAGCTGGGCAGTACAGATGGGGTAGATATAATTTCAGTTGTCTACTCTAAATGGTTTTAAGCTGTGTGTTTGCAGTTTTGAGTTTAATGTACTGGCACAGTAAATACAGCAGCCCTTGAGAGAGGGTTTGATTTGGAGGGGGATTCAGCAGTGCATTGTGTTATTGTGACCATAGGACAAAACTTGAAATGTGCTTTGTGCTGTTTTTGTCCCATTTCCCTTTGCAGTATAAGATGATTATTTTTTTAAACAAAAATGAGTAATCTTAGTCATCTTGTCCACGTGCAAATCCATATCCATAATTTCTGAACAATAGCACCTCTTCACTACATTCCAGAACCCCACTTTTTTTAGTGTTCTTCTGTATATACACAAAAAATTGGCTTTTGTAGACCTTCTCCTGCACGTTCCCTTTGTAGCACTCGTATACTCACCTCCTCACACTGAAGACATCATTGCTGTTCTCAAATAGGTGTGTTGTAGTTGCTGATTTCAGGGGCTTTTCTCTGTCATAGTCTTAATTTCTTTTTAACAAATGAGGAAGGCTTCAGCAGGTTCACTCTGGTTTCTAACTTTACATCTCCTTGAATAGTGTTTCTTAAGTCTCCACTTTTTAGAGATTCTTAATTAATTAGATTTTTTAATTCTTGTCTAAAAGCTTTTGTTCAGCTCTCCTTTTTCCATTTCTGTTAGTCTTCAGAAAGCCTTGAAATTTCACAATAAAGGAATTTCATGATAAAATAAATATTAAATGCAAAAGATACTGACATAGCTGTTCTAAATTTTTGAAAAATGGATTTTAACCAGCGGGAAGCAAACATTTATTTTGGATACTTTTTCTGAAAGATTAAGTTTCAGGGGTAGAACAGTGAGGAAGATGGGTTGTGGACTGAAAAAGAAGCCATCTCTATTTCGTAGAACCTAGTCTAGGCAGCAGGTTGTTATTTCCAACTTTTACATTTGATCAAATCATGTCTTAATTGAGTATCAGAGAGGACAGTGCGCTGCTACCCCTTCTTCACTGCGTGATAGAACCTGCTTCATGGGTCACTCTTGGTGCTCTCTGTGTGTAGTGCGCGTACCTAACACATCCTTTGAAGCATTGACACTGCCTGCTTGACATATTCGTTCTGCACAGGAGCAGTAAATCTGGTACTCATAAGATGTGTAAGGTGCGATTTCTGTGTAGAAAGCCCAAGTGCTTTCACAGAAGTGCTAAGCTTGGTGGGTGCCTACCTACATTGTATTTAAAAAAATTGATAGCCGGAGGGTGAGACTCCTGGCGAGTCCTCTGGCCTGCAGCGTGTTGTCAAAGTCTTGTGGGAGTGGAGCTTGCCCAGAATAGGGTATGGATCTTAGTTTTTTCTAGTGGGCTATGTGCAGTTGTGGAATGAATGGTGCTGGTACATGCAGACATGTTTTTGTAATATATTGCTATACATGGAGTAGATAAGCCATTATCAGATAGTGGGAGCAGGGGGTGAGTGGGAGGGAAGTACATTCTTGCTGTCTCTATGAGGTGGCCAGGTCATTTGCATGTGCAGTAGATTTGGTTCTTGTCTTCACATTTCAGTGAACTGAATTGTGATAATTTTCCTGCTAAAAGTAACCATTAATTTAATCCAGAATTTTTTGCTGGTATGGTTTCCTGTGCCATCCCACCAACAGTTTTTTCAGCACAGCGAGACTGGTGGTGCAAAGGAATTGGGCAAAGCTGCTTGAATTAGCAGTGTCAGTGGCTGGCATGTTCATCAAGCTACAGCTTGAGTTGAAGCTTGTGATGTGTCATGCTGAAGGCCTTAAATTTTAGCTCTCCACTTAACTCTTCTTCCCTCATTGCATTTAATGAGTTAACTGTTTTCATATACAAATAAAAAATTCATGGTAGGAGCTTGATAAGAGCGTATAGCTGTGACCCATTCTTCTCTAACACCTTTTGAATACTTCTTTTTCTCAGAGAAACAGAATTGCTGCAATTCCAATTTGTGAAATGCTTAATTTGCTTTTGTGAAAATGAGGGCATTTTGGCTTAGTCTGAGATGCTCCCAGTACAACAGAAGGACTAGCTGAACTGTTTGGGTTGTATTATCCAATTGTGGAACATAAATTAGAACTGTAGCTAGCAATAAACAGTGCGGTAATTTTGTGGTGAAGGCCTTCTTTTGTTTGGATTTTGTTTCAATTGCTAAAATGGCTGAAGAATTTGGGTAGCATTATGTGTACTAATCAAAATAATCACCCACATCAGGAAGAGGATTTGAATTCTGGTGAACAGGAGAAATAGAAAGGTTAAGCAAGGTAAGAGCAAGTTTGTATTGGCATGGGGGGTTATATTTTGAGGAGGAAATAGTGCACCTTGTTTTAAATGGGATTTAATAGGTCACGTGCAGTCCTGAACACCATCGTTATTATAATCTCACAATGTCATCATAAAAACCTAGTAGTGTGGATTTATAATGTACTTCCCTGTGCTGATGATGGAGAAACGATTTCAGTCATCTGTCCCAAGCCATATTTTTTCACTTAAGGTAGATTGTTGGACTGAATTTTGGTTATGGCTTGGATACACCTGATGGTTTCTGTGCTATATTAGAACTGAATTTGAGACTAGCAAAAAGGCTCTGAGGCTGATACTCATTGCTGTAGAGAATGATTAACTGGTGATAGGGACCCTGAAGACAAGTAGAAGATTCATGCTCCTGATGGCCTTTTCGTGCTTATAATATATGTGCCTCTGGATAACTGTTATCTGTAGAGGAAGCTGCATTATGAGCACAACTGGTATGCACTGTACTTGAGTCTTTATGTGAAGCCAAGCCTCGTTAAAGTTCTTTGTCATCCTGCCCAAGACGAGATTCATAATTTATTTGTTTGATCAGATTCCTAGGGCTGTATTCATTCAAGTGCTATTGCTGAAATTTCCCTTTTCCACTGATTTTAGTCTAAGCAATAGGGTTTTTTTTATTTTGAGTACATGGTTTATAAAAACAAGGTATTTGCAAAATTGCAAGGAGAAACATGATTTATGAGAAATGGGTAGCTTCTGAAGCCACAAAGTGAAAGCAAGTGCTTAGGTGCAAGTGCTGCCTTCTTTAGTTCACTGTAAAATTGTGAAAGTTGACTGACTTGGAAGGAGTTCTGAAGAAGTCACCCAGCCTGTTGTGCACTGTTGCCAGAATTAGTTAACACAGAACTCATGCCTAAAGTATGTACGGTCTGGCTCCGGCCCTGTGATCAAAAACCTCACACTTTTTGGTGATTACTTTATCCAGTCCTGCTTTCCTTTGTTAAATATTAATAGAAATAAATACATAAATTAATGTATTAAAAGCTGGTACTTTTTAATCTCTTCTAATGTTATGCCTCTCTGCTAATAGTTTGAACAAACAGGTGCTGGCGACTCTAGATCCATGCCCATTGCTGTCTGATGGTGCTGCTAGACAT
Source organism: Mesitornis unicolor (assembly GCF_000695765.1). Classification (NCBI taxonomy): domain Eukaryota; kingdom Metazoa; phylum Chordata; class Aves; order Mesitornithiformes; family Mesitornithidae; genus Mesitornis; species Mesitornis unicolor. The sequence goes on from NW_010157621.1 coordinate 30,737, forward strand.
GTTTCGCTCTTTAAATGGTACATAACTACATTTCAGTGCCAGCTGAATCTGTCTCCCAAGCACCAGTAGAGTAACTTTGGACTTTTGAATTTTGACAGGTTTCCATCTGAGTGCCACTGTGGTACCCCCACAGATGGTGCCACCCAAAGGTGCGTACAACGTGGCGGTGATGTTCGATCGATGCAGGATCACGTCATGCAGCTGCACCTGCGGAGCCGGGGCCAAGTGGTGTGCTCACGTCGTGGCGCTCTGCCTCTTCCGGATCCACAATGTAAGCCTTTAAATACAGTTCTGCTCTCCCCTAGGCATCTTCTCTGAGCCTCACCTCATTACAGTTTTATGCAGCGTGGGCTATCTTTAGGGAAATTGTTGTTGGCACTCCTCTTGGTTACAGATTGTGCAAATGCGCACTCACAGTTGCAGTCTGCAGAGTGAATTATCTGAGGCTCTAAACTGCAGAATGTCCTTTGATGATGTGCAAATTGCTAAGGGTAGATAGAGTCCTTTTTGGCCCCTTCCTGTTTCTCATTTAAATGCTAGAATTACTCATTCTTCAGTTCTGTAAGGAGTGAAAGGTCACCAGTAGCTAGTCTTTTATTAAAAGTCTTTGTAAGTACAGGATTTGGAAGTTCTTTTCTTTTGGTTGGTTGATCATTCAGAGGGCAGAAGGAAAGTAATTTTGATCACTGTTGGCCTTTATAGTCTCCAGCTCATTTGAACACATACTGAGGCAGATGAGTGTCATTTTGACTTGTAGGTTTCAAACAGTCGGTGAAGCTTATGTTTTTATTTCACTGCTTGTGTTCTGTGTGGCCTTGTATAGAGCGGAAAATAGGTGTTTCTTATCCCAATGAACTCCAGGTGAAAATGCATAGAATCAACATGAAATACACAAGTCGAGGGTTCAGTCTTGCATACAGATTAATTTCTCCAGTCTCTGGGAAGCTGAGAAATACATCTGAAGGGAGGGTTACGCTTGGATGATTGAAAGGAACAGATTTTCTGCTGTCTCAGAACATTTTACAATTAAAAAGCTTGTGATCAACTCCATATTCTTAAATAAGAGATAATAACCTGCTGAAGCTTGTTAATATTTCACAATGAACAATTGTAATAGGCTTAAATTGCTACTCCTGTGAAATCATTGGAATATTGGTATACTTTCTGTACTCAGGATTGGAGAGTTGACAAAAAATGGGTTCTCCTTTGAATTATTAGTTCCAGTTTTGAAAGGTGGGTGTGAAGGGTGATGATAGAAAACAAATTTTCATTTATATTATTTACACTCAAAGTTTGGACCTTGTGTAAGATAATAGTGATTCTTTTCCCTCCAATACTTTCTTGTGCCTGAAAAATGATAGTGAAAGGGTTTTCATGTTTGTATATACTGACTGCTGGCACTAGCAAACTACAAGCCAAGGTATATTGCTCTATGTAGACAAATCAATCTCAGAAACATCTTTATTATCAACTGCTTTTGCCTGTTTCCAGGCTAAATTTTAGATGGATGCCATTTGGGCATTTTTTAAAATTCTGTAGAGTGAAATTAAGAAACTAGTGGTGGGTTTGTTTTTTTTAATCATCTATGTTGTTTTCAGATATGGAAAAAGGCTGATATTAAGACTGAAGAAAAAACCTCTAATGAGGTAAAGGAGGTGGCTGTGATTCTGTGAAACAGCCCCCCACAGAGCTGGTTGGTTTGCCAGAAGCTTAGAGAATAATGTCCTATTTTAGAGGTTTGTTTGTGAAATCCCTGCCAGTATTTGTGCAATTGCTAGCAACAACAGATCTTAAGCACAGCTGTTAAAGCAGTTTCCTTGAAAAGAAACTCTTAAAAACAGTTTTATAAAGCCTAGACAGCTTATTTGCATCTTATCTGCAACATACCACATAATTGCAGAAGAAAAAATGTCCATCAAGACCAAGCCTGATATCCATCAGCATAGCTACTGTTGATGACACTTCATCTATTCAGTGGACACAGCTTCATGAGGTCTGTCCTGTTAATGGCAGTTTCTGTCTCCTTTTCTTTCTTCAGGCATCTGCCGTATGCTTACGAGCACCTGTTTCTGAGTCCTTGTCTCGGCTACAAAGAGACCAATTGCAAAAATTTGCTCAGTATCTAATCAGTGAACTTCCACAACAGGTAAATGGGGATGATCAATAGGACGGACTTGTTGTTAAATTCAGTTATCTTTATTCTGGGTCAGTTTATATGATGTCTTTTGTTGCAAGCTAACCAGTTACACTATTCTATCGTGAGTTGTTAGGAAGTCTTTCAGTGCTTGCCCTTTTCAGGTTTGCCATTCTGTTATTTGAACACTGTCTATTGCCAAATGAAAGACTAGCATCTGAAAAGGAGAAAGAGGAGTGGTGGCTATTCATATTATCATGGATATGCCCTTAGCTTGTGGAATATGAAACACAGTAAAATAAATGCATGATGGTGAAAAACTTAGGTCAGAACAAATCAGGTTGCTTCTTTTTTGGGTGTCTGGTTGGTTAAGCGGTGAAGACTACCCAGGGGATGTGTTGTTTATGCCTTAGGTGGCCACTTTCTAATGCACTCGGTTGATGACCTTTTGACTTTGCTCGGTGTATCTTCTTGGTGATTCATAAGAATCATTTGGGTTATAGAACGTAATAGACATGAAGGCAAAATCTGGTCTCTTATTCCTTAAACACCTATGTTGTTCAAGGTCAGGTCATTTATATCATCTACCTCAAATGCTTGCACAAAATACACAAGAATGCCTAAGTGATTGTGAAATGTTTGCTTTAAAAATATAAGGCCTTGGCAACTTTTTTAAAATGCTGATTCAACCAAAGGAGGTTGAGAAAAAGCGATCTGCATGGGTACCTGTCACACTTCAGTAGTGCATGCATAATATCTTAAATAGGAGATTACTGTCAGTATGTTCCTAACATTCATATTATAGTGCTGTGCTTGGGACACTAAGATATTCTGTTGCTAAAATGACCTCCAGATTTTCTACAGAAATAATAATAATCTTATGAGATGAAGTAGAGGAATGTTATAATATGTAAGTGATATAAAAATACTGTTTTTTTGTTGCTGAGAGGTCAGCACCAGCAGTGTGTGGTTCTTGCTGCATTAGTAACAGACAAAGCTTTTCTTCTCCCCTTCAGGACACATAGTCACATAGTCTGGTACTCAATAAAGGAGGGCTTTGAAAGGCTAATGGTGGTGGTAGCTGTTTCCTGAATGGGGTGCTAGTTGTTTGCTTTCAAATATTCTGTGTCTGCTCCTTTTTGTAGGGCTTATTTCTCTTTTGGTCATGTGTACCAGCTGTGCACTGAGCAACGTCTATATTATTTAACTTAATTATTGCTATCTTGACAAATTATCTACCAGATGCTGCCCAACAGAAAAGCTTGGGCTTTATTGGCAGATGCATCTTAACCTGTCTTGTGTAATTCTCTTGGAAAAGGCAAGGCACACCCCAAACTCTTCCAACAGTCTCATTTCTGATCTTCAAGATTTCTGAGTAGAAGTAGATACTCTGACACACTGGGACTCTGTATTTTGACTACATGATGTAGAATTAGAGTAGTCTGTGCACGTGATTCTATTTTATCCTTATTTCTAGCTTGTGAATTACGTTATGGTATGGTAATTTAATGCTGAATTACTTTCAAGTGTAAAGGGATGGTGGTCTATAGGAAAGCAGCTAGATAAGAGGTTTTTCAAGATCTCTGTAGAAAGTGTTTTCTATCTCTATGAAAATGTCAGTGATTCTAAGCAGCTAGAATTTATTACTCGTCTCTTTTCCCAAGAGCTATTTCCCTTCATGAAGCCAGTACTCCTACTCCAATTGAATATGAGTATCTTGGCAAAAATGCCTGAAAGAGGGTCACTTTTGGCCCAGACTTGGTTTGGGAAAGAAGACTTTCTACTATGCATTTTTCTTTCAAAAAAAGCACATTAAGTGCATATCTACTTAGGATTTTGCAGTCAGGTGTGAGCCTTCTCTGCTTATCCTCTGCATAGATTGCAGAAGCAATGATTGAATCAGTGTTGAAATTGCACTAGTTTACTATTGAGTCTGAGTTAATATATACATGATCTCTTTGCTAACAGGATGGTAAATAAACTAAATTCTGCCCAGAAACTTTTGTATAGATGTAATTTATAGTTTGCTCCTCGGTACCCATTAGCTTGGGTTTTAGGAACAAGAAAACGAAATAAAGAACATTCAAAGTGCAGGAAAATGGTGACCTTAACTGCAGTCACTTCCATATCTCTCAAAATTAGCTGCAGTATCGCTCTCTGTAGGCTCCTACTCAAGAAATGAGAAGGGAATTAATAGCCTATGATGCTTTTGTTTACTTCTTAGGGTGTGACTATAGGAAGTAAGCCTTGAATATAGGTCTGCTTTGAGAAAGGAGAGGAGAAAGTGTAATGGGTGGTTTGCTATTGTATAATCTTTAGCACCCTCTGTCGTCCTTTCTGAAAACAAGACTGTCTGTATTTGATACTTCTGAAATTATGAGAGTGCTTCAGTCATGAAAATCCAGGCAGATCTTTGTCTGAGTATATATCAGGATTAGAAATACTGTGTATATTGAAAGTTTGCATCATGTTTTCAGATTCTTCCAACTGCTCAACGCTTGCTGGATGAGCTGTTATCTTCTCAGTCTACTGCCATCAACACAGTGTGTGGAGCCCCAGGTAACCTTGATGTATTGTATTTCAGCAATCCGTGTCACAGATAGTAAGTGGATGTATTTCCATTGCTTTCAGCTTCCGAAAAGCTGTGTAGCTGGGATTGCAGGTGGAGGTCAAGAAGGTGGGATAAGTACTGGCACTTGCTGGTGTAACGGATGCCCTGGAGTGTGTACAAAGGGAGCATCAGGCAATGCACCTTTCTAATGAAAGATTATTCTTTTTCAGTCGATATTAAGTATACTTATTAAGTGTAGACTTAATATATTGGAAATATTGACTGGAGGGGACGTCTCCAACCTTCTATTTGAGACAGGACTAGATTGGGTTAGCTGTGGTTTGGGCTAGCTTAGCCAAATCTTGGTTACCAGAGGCGTTACAGAGTATTCCTGTTTTAGTGCTGCATTACCATTTTGGTCAAGATTTTTTTTCCTAATGTCCAGTATGAACACCCTTTTTTACCATCTTTACTACCAGGAAGGGTTTGCCTGTGTTGTGTTTGCGATTCCAAATAGTTGAAGGCTGTTAATGATCACCTCTCTCCTTTTTAGATGAAATTACCCATCTACCTCAATCTTACCTCATAGGTGATGTGCTCCATGCCCCCAGCTATCTTGGTACCGCTCCACTATATCCTTTCTAGTTTCTCAGTATAGTTTCTGATCTGGGAGACCAAAAGCTGGATACAGTATTCCAGGTGTAACTTTACCAGTGCCAGGTAGAGGGGAATGAAATAAATTCCTTAAATCTGCTGTGCTTTTCTTAATATAGCCCAGTTTGCAGGTTGTTTGAGGTTTTTGTTTGTTTGTTTGTTTGTTCTCAATGGAAGTTTACCATTGATTTGTGTTCAGCTTGGCATCCACCATAATCACCAAACCCTATCAGCTACTGAACCAACTGGTTTTCAATCTGCTCTTGTTACATGGGGTTTTCTGTCTCAGGTATAGAAGTTTAGATTTTTCCTTAGTGAACTTAATGAGGTTTCTGTTGGCACAGTCCTTGAATTTCTGCTGGCCCCACTGGTTGTAGCGCTACCATTCAGCATGCCAGCCACGTCTCCCAATTTAGCGTTGTCAGTGATTAGGGTAATGTTATGATAGCATTTTGAGATCGCTTTGAATAGTGAGCTCTGCAATGGGTGAAATAAATTGAGTAACACTACCTGTGTGCTCCCTATAATCTCTGTGGTTGGGCACACAGAGGAAAATCTCTTCAAAGCCTGAAGACTGTATATGTGTTGTTTTTTTGTCAAGATCCCACTGCTGGACCCTCTGCATCAGATCAAAGCACCTGGTACTTAGATGAATCTACTCTGAGTGACAACATAAAGAAAACCCTTCATAAATTCTGTGGACCCTCTCCTGTTGTTTTCAGGTAAGCTGTTTCCCATTGAAGCAAAAACGGGATTATTCACGTAACCCACAAGCTCATTCACTGTATAGCCTGTACCCGAATATGACGCCACGGACTGAAGGATGCTTAGTTTCCTAGTCACTATTCTGCACTGTATTTTTGCATTGCTTCTCCAATGTTATTTCAATAGACCACACTGTATTTGCACAATATCTTACTTGTGTGGTGTTCTCAGTCTCATTATGCATTCTCCCTTTTAGGTTATACATGTCTGTCCCAGTTAAGGTGCAAACATGCTTCTGAATGTAGAATATACCCAGGATTTTGTATGGCTGGCTTGATTTCATTTTGTCTGATCCCCACTGTTCTGTTTTATCCAGTGATGTGAATTCAATGTATCTCTCTTCCACGGAGCCACCAGCTGCTGCTGAGTGGGCCTGTCTCCTGCGTCCTCTGCGAGGAAGAGAGCCTGAGGGAATTTGGAACCTGCTTTCTATTGTGCGGGAGATGTTTAAGAGGCGGGATAGCAATGCAGCACCTTTGCTGGAGATTCTGACTGACCAGTGTCTCAACTATGAGCAGGTACTCAAATAGCTTTGCTCTGAGGGGAGAAATTCTGGGGAACCAGGATGAGCCAGTGACTGATGCCAGTGTCTGTATATGCCATGGCTAAATATTTTGGTTTTGTAACAGTCTGTTTGTATTTATGGGCGTGTGTTTCCCCACACTAATAATGTTATGTTATAGTTTGCTCTTGTGCCAATTCAGTGGTGCCCTGGGGACACTGTATTCACAAAATACTTCAACCCTTTTAACATGAGTATATGTTCAGGACATTTTATTTGATTTCTGCCAAGTCAAGGTGATTTGTTTTAATTTCTTTTTTCCTAAGCAAAATACATTACCTATGGAGCTGTCATTTTGACAAAGACTAAAGATATAGTTGAGTGGTAGAATCCCAGACTCTTTGGTTATTTTTGTAGAAGGTATTGGTTTAAGTAATATTTTATTTTTAATTATATATTGAGAAAAAGGTTTCCTTTGACAGTTACAGGGCACTGATCTCACTTCGTAATAGAAAATGCAGTACAAGTTTCCTTATTGCTCTATCCACATACCTCAGTTTTTATCAGGAGAAAGGAAATGCTTTGTTTGCCACCTTTGTTCACTATTTTCATCCTAAGTGTGAAGGCTTCTAGTAAGAAAACCTCCAGTTAGTGTTTTGTTCTGTGGGTATGTGTCTTTTAACCAGAGAAATTTTGAGAGGCCCTTAGTTCTCACAAACCAATACTGCTTTCATGCTTGTCATTATTTTGGAGTCAACTGAAAACATGGTACTAGCTACAGATCCTGCTTGCTTGTGGTTATGAGGTTAAGTGAGAGCATGGGATGGGATGTTGGCTGCAACGCAGCTCCACTGAACACTTTCTTCTGCAGATAACCGGCTGGTGGTACAGCGTGCGAACATCTGCATCCCATAGCAGTGCTAGCGGGCACACGGGACGCAGCAATGGCCAGTCAGAAGTTGCTGCTCATGCTTGTGCAAGTATGTGTGATGAGATGGTGGTTCTTTGGAGGCTGGCTGTCCTCGACCCAACTATTAGTCCACAGAGGTGAGCACCAGAATCAGATCCAGTCTCATTTATTTCTGTGATATTCAAGCACACTCAAGGGTTTCTTCCTGTAGCTGTCTTGTGTTTGTATCATTACCTTGTTACCGGTTCAACCATTAGTCCTTCTGGACTGTGTGCTATGTGAGGTTCAGAAGCGCTATGATTACTTAAAACCTTGATTGCTATTGCTGCTCACTTTTAGCAACACCATATAATGTGAATAATTTGTTTTCTGAGAGTTCTCTCCTACATATGAGTGGAATTCTGCATTTCAGCCTCCCAGTGGAAAACGCTTATTTGAATGATAACACTGGCTACCAATACATTTTAATGCTTTCTAAATTTAACTATTCCACAGTTTAATGGATTTCTGTTTAGCCCAATCATTCATTGTAATCTATTTCAAGATGAACAATTTCTTGCTTTCTGTGCTCTTAGGGAGTTTATTCTCTGCAGTGTATTGGTAAACATTGTCACTGGTGTATGAATTTCAGTCAGTGTTTTCAGTTGTCTGAGGAAAAATGGAAGCTTCTGCAGGTTTCTAAGCCATATTGTGCCTCAGTAAATCACTGCCATCTTTATTTAGCACCAGTTAAATAGCAATACTGAGAGATTGTGCTGAGAATACTGTGGTTGACATTGTAATAATTTGTTATGTACATCTAGTCTACAAAGTGTGCTGTGTAAAAATGTACTGAATTAGTTTAATGTGCTCAGGAAAAGTTTTCCAGAACAAATGAAAATAGGATGCTATTTTCAATACAATTGCACATTAACAGGATTTGCTTTCTGTGAATTGTTGTGTAACATTAATAAAATGCCCTATGCATGTAAGATCTATCAGGAACACTAAAGTGGATGCAGTTTCTGTCTTACACAGTTTACATTATGGAGTAGCTAAAAATAGGGGATGAAGACAGATCAAAAACTGTGGGGAACTGGGAATGAGGCTTAAAATAAACACAAACATTGATCAGATCACATAGAAAATCCATAAAGGGTTTTGGCTTTTAATAAAGCATGAAGTTATACTGTGTGTGTTCACATTTGAGTTATTTGGCGCAGTTCAAATTTGCTCAGTCTCCTACTTGAGCTCATGCATAATTGAAATGCTCCTGCTTGATTATCTATTCTCTTGGCATTTGAATAGTCACCAAGAAGAACCCTCTTCTACCTGTCCTTGCTGTTCTTTCCAGTGAATCATAAGGCAACTTGCTACCTCATTCCTAATTTATTGTAGGCCCTCATCCTTAAGTTACCTTTCCTGAGTAGTTCCCCCTTCTTTTTCCTTCTGAAAATCCTCTCCTTGGATTAAGCCCCACCAGTCTGCTCTGTTGTTAATTGATTTCTTTAGTGGAAAAATAGAAGCAGTCTTTTGCTTAGCCCCTTTTGTCCTAATATCCTTTGGCCTTGAATTGGGTCACCCCATTTTGATTTGATATTCTGCTCTTTTGCTTTTGATAGGAAATCTTAAAAAACTGAAGTGTTGGCCTTGTACCTCAGCTTGCTGAAATCAGTGGCAGAAACAGGATGGTGGTCAATTGAGAGACTTGGTGCAATTTCTAGAAATGTCTTTTGCTCTTCTTGAATAAGATCACCTGAGCATGCAATCCATTTAGACTATCTCGCTCATATGCTTAGGCCCTATGTGAGATTTGGAGCTGGGAAATGCAGAAATGCTTTGTTCTTCCCACGGTAATCAGGGACATGACACCAACTGCTGTGTAATTTAAATATCTATAACCTTACCAGCTTGCTTCTTCCTCAGAATTATTTGAACATCAATTATTTTTGTCTTGCTTGTTTTGTGCCTATGGCTTGCAACACTTCAGTCTCCCGAGGACAGCTTGCTAAAGCCTAAATTATATTGTTGGGCTCTACATTGGCATATCAGGGTAAAAGAGTAAGTGCCTGGAGGGATTAGATGGTCCTGTCTGGCATTGTGCTTTCCTGAGTAGGCTGTTCACATTGTACTTGTGAATGTCTTGACTGGAGTTGTTTGCAGAGCCATTTCACAGCTGCTGCAAACTTTTATGAATGATTCCAAGAGCAGTTCCCTGTGGCACAGACTGCTGAGGCTTACATCACTAATAGCTTATCTGGGGCATATAAGCAAACAGGGCAGACAGTATTTCATTTTAAACCTCCAAGCTTGTATGGTACTTTCGTGCTGGTACTGTTCACATTTTGGTTTTATATCATGGGCCTGTCTAGGACTTGGTTGTTAATATGCCTGTTTCCTTTATCAGCGTGTCTTCTTAGTAATGCTGTCTGTATGTTATTCAGCAGAAGATTTTTGGGACCGAAAGGAGAAGGTGTTCTGTGGGTTAAGAGGTAATTTGTCACAGCTGCATTTTGTGCCTGCTTTCTAACCTGTCCTTCTTCTCTTAGGCGCCGGGACCTTTGCTCACAGCTCAGACAGTGGCAGCTGAAAGTCATAGATAATGTTAAGAGGGGTCAGCACAAGAAATCACTGGAGAAGCTCTTCCAGGGTTTCAAGCCAGCTGTGGAAGCCTGTTACTTCAACTGGGAGGAAGCTTATCCCATTCCTGGGATCACATATAGCAGCACTGACAAGAAGAACTCATTCTGTTGGGTAAAGGCCATCCAGCAGAGGAGCTGCCGGTTGCAGTGTGCAGAAACTGCATGTGAGACTGGTAGAACCCATGGACAAGAGCCTGGGGGACCATGTCTGCAGCCTGGGGACAGGCTGCGTCCGTCTCCCCAGGAGCCAGCAGTTCGTCCGAAGGAACTTACTGGGAAGCGGAAAGTTGTCTCTGAAACGCCACAGAGGGTTCTGAGACGACTTTCCGCAGAAGGTGATAAAGCTGTGTATAAGACTGCAGTGAGCAAAGCAAAGTTGCCAGTGAGCAAAGGCTTGACCAGTAAACATAGTGGGAAACGCCGCATGAGCAGTGAAGACAGCTCTCTGGAGCCAGACTTGGCAGAGATGAGCCTGGATGACAGCAGCTTGGCTCTGGGGGCAGAAGCTAGCAACACATTTAGTTTTACAGAAAGTCCACTGAGCAGGAGCTACAGGGATGCCTTTGAGGAGGATGGTGGGGTGTACTTCTCTGAGGGACCTGAACCCAGTGTCAGGAGCAGTTCCATGGCCAAGAAATCACCCAAGGATCCTGTGGGAGAAATGGGTAGTGGTGATGATGACCTGGCTTCTGCAGATGAGAACAGCGGTGGTGTGAGCCTGAAGCCAGAAGAAGTGGGAGAAAATGGTGCAGCAGGAGGAGGGGATGATGGAGAAGAGGAAGACGATTACCAGGTATACTATCTGAATCCACAAGAGGTAGCCAAGGAAGATGATGACAAAGCTGAAGGGGGAAATGAAGAGGAACAGGACATATTTGCTGGTATAAAGCCTCTGGAGCAGGAGAACCGGATGGAGGTGAGCTGAATTTAGTTCAAAACACTGGTTTGCAGTTTTATGTATTGTGTAACTCACAGTCTCTCTACCCTCCTAGCTGTCACTCTTAACTCAATATGTTGGTAAATTAAATGCTTAATTACAATGTCGTCATAACCTCTTGTATTATAAGGTATCTATGGTCTTAATGCAGTGGTATCACACTTGTCTGTTTCTCACAAAATTTACTCCCTTATTTCTGTGCTAACTTCAAGTGTGTCCCAGTTTTAGCTGGTCCCATCTCACATGCCAGGATTTACAAATGTAGGCAGAACAGTGTGTGCTTTTTTTCCTAGTCTCACTCTTGGAAATGGCAAAATTGAGCTGAAATTAAAAGTAAGAAAGACAGAAGGAAAAAATTAAATCCAATCATGTAAGCAGAAATTATCTGGGAAGTCAGAGGCAATGTAATAGTCTGTGTCACATTGCCGTAATAACCTCAAAGTATGTTTAGAGCTTGCATCTATATGAGCAAGCAGCTGAAAAGGAGATGTATGAAAATAGTTATAATCAGTCAGTTTGGGTTTTAGTTTTTTTGAGTTATTCTCTGATCTCTTACAGCACTTGGAGGGAGGATGGAACTTAATCATAGAAGAAAAGGTGTTTTAGGGGAGTACTTAAAGCAATGGTGGTGGAGGTCCAGGCAAGCAGGGCTCTGAGAACACCTGCTGAAGTTAGTTGAGAATTGTGTTTGCAGAGTCTTTGAGACAAGTGGTTTGAGCAGGCTAGCTCCAGCCTGGAGGAGTGTGGTTTGAATATGACCATCTGTTCTTTCTTGCAGATCCTCTTTGCCTGTGCAGAGGCCCTGTATGCACATGGATACAGTAATGAAGCATGCCGCTTAACTGTAGAGCTTGCCAGGGACCTGTTGGCCAACCCGCCAGATCTCAAAGTGGAGCAGCCACCAACTAAGGTAGAGAGAGAGCTGGTCTAGTTTTGGGGGTAGAGAATAAGTTAGAAGGAATATGGGCAATGGATGGAACAGCATTCCCAGGCATTTCTCATTTGCTCTGATTTGAGGCCCTTCACTGGTGCTTCCTCTGGGTTGAACTTCTCTGCATGTCATTAATGTGTCTGATCACTCTGTGTGTGTGTGTGTGTGTGTGTGTGTGTGTGTGTGTGAACAGAAGGGAGAAAGAAAATAAGAAGCCATTCAGTAGGACTTAGAATCTTCAGAAACTCAAGTTCAGTTAAAAGCTTCTTAGCTCTTTCTTACGCTTCAGAGAGGGGCTTGATTTTTCTGTTAAAAGCTGCAGCTCCTTTAGGAATCTATTTTAAATCTGATTGAACAAAATACTCTATTTAACATCAGCTTCAAAGGCTGTTTTGTTTGAGAGAGACGTGCTACTGTGTGCTATGAGATTATGCAGCAGACATAAGAAGTCTTGATTTTTTGTGCAGCTCTGTGGAGGTGACCTGCCTGTTACTTGTGATTCTCTCCGAAACCTTAGTCTCCTATTTCATAATGTGCACCACTGGAAACATTACAAGTTTTGTTGTTTTAGGTTAGAGGGTTGTAGAGGAAAGAAATAAGCATAAACTTCTGGAACAACACTTGTAGCGACAGTAAGCAGTTGTTGTGTGGAAGGGTTCCCTTGGAAGGGACAGGCATGCAATGTCTGCCTGCACAGCATCAGTCCAGTAGTGGACATGTGTCTTATCAACAGGGCAGCTCTTTCACTGTGTTGTGCTGGGGTGAGATAGAGGAAGGAACAATGTTCATCAGTAACCACTGGGATTTGTGATTACTCAGCAAAGGGGATAAAATTTGAATGTGTTTTATACTTTCTGCTGCCTACTGATCATTGCAAAGAGTAGGAAGGGCAAGCATAGAATCAGTTAAGATGTTTTGGAGAGTGTCTGGTGACAAATTCCTCCTCAAACAGGGCAAAAAGAACAAGGTATCCACCAGCAAGCAGACATGGATGGCAACCAACACCTTGTCTAAAGCTGCTTTCCTGC
>NW_010157621.1:43800-47985 GCF_000695765.1 Mesitornis unicolor
CTGTGTTGAGTGAGCGGCTGGAGTACCACAACCTGGCCTTCCGGATAGGAATGTTTGCTCTGGAGCTGCAGAGACCGCCTGCCTCTACAAAGGCTCTGGAGGTATGAAACATCTCAGATAGGCAGTATCTATAAGCAACATTGTGCTGCTTCAGTGCTTTTACTCATGTGGTTCCTGTTTCAACTCCTGAATTTTGGTTATGCTTTTATATGTTTTCTTAAAATTGATTGCAGTGGGACTAAATGGATCTAATCTGGGGAAAATAAAGCCATTTGTAAATGGATTTGTCCGTATTTACATTGGGGAAATGGTTAGAGTGAATTGGTGCGATTGTTACATGTTTGAAAATTGTTGCTCTTGCTGATGTCTCATTCTTTGGCAAGTGAACATGTGCACTGTGCAGGCACGTTACTTTGGACACTGCTTGATTACTATTAGGCTTCCTGTTTAGAAGAAAAGAAGAGTCCAATTACGACCTTGTCTGTGTGATTTGCAGCCGCCTGGCTTCTCACTGCAGGATTGTGTAGTCCCTGGAGGTGTGTGTTGTTGCTAGGAATCTGCCAAATACACTTGTTACCCTGATTATCTGTAGTTCTTATGGTCTGATTAGAAGATTGAGAGATTGGCAGTCACCAGCTACCGAGAAGAGACAACAATCACTTTGACGTGTTAAGAATGAAAAGAACGCAGGAATGGCACAGACTAGTGAAATGTAATGGTCTTGTGAGCCCATTCTTCCACTAATCAGTCCCTGTTGAATGGGAATATTACTTAACATAGCATCCTTTTTTTTTTTCCTACAATAAGGAGTAGTCATCTTTTCCGCTGACTGATCCAGTTAAATGCTTCTGATGTTCTTAATGAAAGCTGGTGCATTTTTTTCTGTCTGCAGCTCAAGGGTGGTAATTTGAGTAAAAACAATTGTGTATAAACATGAGGCAAGACTTGTATTAGATTTGAAAATCTGTGTTCAGCGTGGAGGGAATGGTAAAGGTGGCCAGGGTGCTAAGAGTTGCTATAACTTAATGATCCAATAAAAACAATTACTGTACTTTAACATATGTATAGGGAAAAATGGTCCCCTGCCCCACAGGGCCTGTGCTGATGACAGGTTCTTCTGTTACTTTGTGAACACTACCAGGTGAAGCTGGCATATCAGGAGTCTGAAATTGCAGCCTTCTTGAAGAAGATTCCCTTGGGCACCAATGAGATGAACACTATTCGAGGAAGAGCTGAAGAACTGCGAGAAGGGACGCTGTGTGATTACCGTCCTGTCCTGCCGCTGATGTTGGCTAGCTTTATATTTGATGTCCTGTGCACTCCAGGTACTGTCTGCATTGGCTTGAGTGTGCAAAAGGCATGTTCTGAGATGCTAGGTCTTGAGGGATTTTCAAAGAGAAACTGTCTTTTGTATAAGAACAGCCTAATCTTGATTCTTCACACACTGTTGCTTGCTCTTCCTTCCGTGTTGCTTTTGAGGTACTTTGTGCCCCAGTGGAATTCTCTCCTGCTGCTTACATTTGAAAACAACTGGAAACTTACCACATTTCAGCACTCTATGTGTGTTTGTAAGATAGTTATAAATGACAGGCTTTTCTGCTCTTATGCTGGTTATATTCAAGAAGCTAATATAAATACAGTATTTAAAAAAGAACACCTCAGTCTGGGATTAGAATAATTGGCAATATTCCTGCCTGGTTTGGGGCCTTCTGAGTTTGGAGAGAGAAAGGGTAAAGAGAAAGTTGGCAGCTGATCATAAGCGGTGTCCCGTGGGGCTCAGTTCTGGGGCCAGTGTTATTTAATATCTTTATTAGTGATCTGGATGAGGGGATTGAGTGTTCCCTCAGTAAGTCTGCAGATGACACCAAATTGGGTGGGAGTGTTGATCTGCTCGAGGGTAGGCAGGCTCTACAGAGCAACCTGGACAGGCTGGATTGGTGGGGCTGAGGTCAATTGTAGGGGTTTAACAAGGCCAAGTGCCAGGTCCTGCACTTGGGTCCCCACAACCCCATGCAGTGCTACAGGCTTGGGAATGAGTGGCTGAAAAGCTGCCAGGCAGAAAAAGACCTGGGGGTCCTGATTGACAGCTGACTGAACATGAGCCAGCAATGTGCCCAGGTGGCCAAGATGTCCGGTGGCATCCTGGCCTGTGTGGCCAGCAGGACTTGAGAAGTGATCTTTCCCCTGTACCTCGGCACTGGTGAGACCACACCTGGAGTACTGTGTCCAGTTTTGGGCCCCTCACTACAAGAAGGACTTTGAGGCACTGGCACATGTCCAGAGAAAGGTAATGAAGCTGGTGAAGGGTCTGGAGAACAAGTCTTGTGAGGAGCAGCTGAGGGGGCTGGGGTTGTTTAGCCTGGAGAAGAGGAGGCTGAGGGGAGACCTTATCGCTCTCTACAACTACCTGAAAGGTGGTTGTAGTGAGGTGGGTGCTTGTCTCTTCTTCCAAGTTACCTAGCAGTAGAACAAGAGGAACTGGCCTCAAGTTGCACCAGGGGAGGTTTAGATTGGATATTAGGAAAAATTTCTTTACTGAAAGAGTGGTCAAGCATTAGAAGAGGCTGCCCAGGGAGGGGATGGAGTCACTGTCCCTGGAGGTGTTAAAAAAATGTGTAAATGTGGCACTTTGGGACATGGTTTAGTGGACGTGGTGGTGTTGGTGGTGATGGTTGAACTTGATGATCTTAAGAGGTCTTTTCTAACTTTAATGATTCTGTGATTCTATAATTCTATGAAAAATCCAAGACAGTGCTGTGGTCTTGAAACTGGTGCAAGGCCAGTAGTACAACCACAGGAAGATCTGAAAATTCAGAAAGCTCTCACACATGGCTTTTGCCCTTAGGTCCTACTTTTGAAAGATAAGCACTAATTCTCTTGTCTTCTTTCAGTGGTTTCTCCTACAGGCTCTAGACCCCCAAGCCGCAATTGGAATAATGAAATGCCTGGAGATGAAGAGCTTGGGTTTGAGGCAGCTGTTGCTGCTCTTGGTAAGATTCTTTTGCAAGAAAAGTCTTTCTTCATCCGTGTTCTGCATCCTGCCTTATTTTGGATGGTGAGGATTAGTAGTTCATACCAGTTTGGTGCAGAAATGAAAGTGTTTGCACAGTTTGTCTGAACCAGATGCAGAAGGATTCTGCATGTCAGCATTGAGGTGCCTTTGCAAAGCTGTGAAAAACAGAAGGGGAGTATGGGACAGGAACTCAGTGTTAAAGTAGTAACATGAATTTCGGCTTTCTTCTTGCTCTTTTATAATGGAGATGGGCAGTTTCAGAGAACAAAAGGCAATCATTTCGGAAGAGATTAGACAATGATAATGAAAGACTCGCAGAAGTACTCTCAAGCATTATCATATAATTCAGGATCTTAGCATAATACTGGATTCCTGACTCATTTATCTCTTCAGCAAGAAAGCAGTGATTATATATCTTATGTTGACAATACTGTATGCTAGTTTTAAAGCATCACACAAAAAGGAATAGGATGTATTAAACAAGGCCTGCCCGCTGTTGTCTCATCTCTGAAAGGAGGAAGATGAGTTCTTTGTGGTGTGGGAACACTGGCTTGCAGCATCTGCAGAAACTGGAAAAGTTTGCTTTGAGACGGAGTTATGATCTTGCCTGGACTCTTCCAATGGCATATTGGGATCTGGTTGTTCTGTAGCAAGCTTAGGATTCTGGGGACAGACAGCAGCTTCTGTTTATTCATCACCTATTTCTGAAGTTAGCAGAAAAATAGGGAAAAAAAAATATCTTTTTTTTGCCTATGACAGGGACTTGAATAAAATAGTCTGAGGTATGGATAGTGCTCAGGATGTGATATAGTCTCATGGGCTCACTTGTCTCTTCATGCCCTCTTATCTGGCCTGCAGGCATGAAAACAACTGTCAGTGAAGCAGAACATCCTTTGCTGTGTGAAGGCACCCGAAGGGAAAAAGGGGATCTGGCACTAGCCCTGATGATTACTTACAAGGACGATCAGTCTAAGCTGAAGAAGGTGAGTTTCCCTTTAACAGGGGAGAGCAAACCATGTTTGGGTTTTGGTGGATTTGATAGTTTTGCCTTTGCCAGCAATCATACATTCCTTGTCATGTACTGATGATTTACAAGCTATGCTGTAGTGCTTATATTCTTCCGCTGATGGAAGATCTGATTGTGCAGCCTGCGTTGCCCTGGAAGAAGCACT
>NW_010157621.1:48016-67120 GCF_000695765.1 Mesitornis unicolor
GGGTTTCTTAAGGTCCAATCAGGAGATGCATTCTCACTGATTTTAATGCTTTTGTTTACCTGCTAAAACAAGTCCTTTGTCCCAGGGGTTTTCAGTGTGCACTCTGTGTGTGATCGGGGGATTGATTCTGTTTTGCTGCAGGGATGTTGGCTTGCAGAACAGTATATCTAGCAAAGATAAACTTTGATAAACTAGTTTAATCCACCTGTGCCTTACTTTCCCATACAAGAAAAAGAGTAAAGCTCTGCTGCCTACCCCAAAGGAGGGAAAAAATATCAAAAACTGCTGAAGCTTTAGGAAAGATTTTATTAATCAGAAACACTTCTGCCCAACAAGAATATTATTGGCGTCTTTCTGTCTCCTAAAGTGGAAGCACTTTTGCTTCTCTTCTATAGAGAGCAACCAGGGACACTGTAATATCAGTAATCTGCAAATAAATGCTCTGTCACACTTGCGTTGCTCATTTTCTGTGGAGAATGAACAGTAGAAATGGACAGACCCATAAAATGTGGTCATGCATTGTTCCCCAGGTATGTAATAAGTAAGGAAAAGGAAGTATAATTGTAGGCTGTTAGAAGGCAGTTTCTCTAGTCTCTGAAAGTCTCAAAAGGCTTTACTGCTTTCTTGGTAATGGTATGACAGGATTTTTTGAATGGTGAGCAAAGAATATTGGTGACTTAAACAAGAACATCTAAGGAGTGGCAGAACTAAACATAGAGTCCTCTGTTCTGTCCATGATGTACCAGAATTACTTCTGTATTGTGAATTTTGAGTGCTTTCCAAGTAAAGCCAGTGGCTTTTTGAAGTGAAAATGGGGATCTTACTGAGTACAAGGGAATCTTTGCTTCTTCAGTAATGCAGGCCGCGTGGCTCTCAACTGTGTGTCGCTGATCTTCAGCGCAGGAACATGATGCCTACTTTCTAGAGAATAAACCTTGTATTTTTTTCTCCAACCAAATGGAATTTGTTGTCCACCAGGAAGCTGGTTTGGTACTTTCCCTTTATGTCTCAGTGTAATGCCTCTTTTTTGTTTTTTTCTTTTTCCCTTGCTGTTAAAGATTTTAGACAAACTCCTAGACAGAGAGAGTCAAACTCACAAACCACAGACTCTGAGTTCTTTCTACTCATCCAGCAAGCCTACAGTAGCAAATCAAAAATCTCCTTCCAAACACGCTGCCCAGTCCACTGCAGCGATCCAGCAGCTTCCAGGGACTTCTGTCACTCAGCAAGCTGCTGTAAGCACTGCAGTCCAGAGCAGTCCCGAGAACTTTGTGGAGAAGAGTGCACAGGGTAAGAGGTGCTTTGTAAGGGCTATGCTGAAAACCTTCTTTTATCAGTGCAAAACTATAACCGTACATTTTTGTCTCTTTTGGGAAGTTGTCAGAGTGATTTATATAACCATCAGGCTGCTTGGTGATTACTAGAATATAATTTCCCTGTTACCTGTTTGGCTGGATCAGTTTTGGTACACACATTGTTGTTGCCTAGAAATTCAAGCTCATTTTCAGGTTTTCCTATTGTAAGCCAGTTGTATAACCACTTAATATAAAACTACTGTGACTCTGTCTTCTAGGTTTATATCACAGAGGCGCAGTATTTCAAAAAGTCACATGCTGAATCGGGTACCTTCATGCTAGATAAATAGCTAAGATTGCTGAACAGCATTAGAGATAAATGTGGTTTTCTTCAAGCTGTGCCTCCACTTTGGTGGCAAGCATCACATACAGCAGCATTTGGTGGAAAGCAGATGCTCTCTTAACTCTTCCCAAAGAGATCAATACTAGCTGAGGATGACTGCAATAAGGTTAGGGTTGCTGGCACATTTTTCTTCTAAAATTTTTCCATGGTTACAGCAAATTTTCCAAATCTTGAGTTAAGATTAAATGTTCTTGGCCTGGTGTTGGATGATATGCGTAGTACTGAAAGAAAACTGAGGTAATCGTGCTCATAAATACCGCTTATTTTGTAAAAATCTTGCATATTTTGATGTTTGTATCTTTTAAATGTCCACATCTGGTTTTAGAGATACAGAAACAAATCATAATGTTTTCCTTGTCCTGTGTATGCAGAGAGCTCTCAGAGGTCCCCCTGCGAGCCAGCTGCGGAGTCCACTGTCTTGAAACAAGAAGGAAAGGTCCCCAGTCGTCTGGCCCTTGGAAGCCGGGGTGGATACAATGGGAGATGCTGGGGTTCGCCTGTCAGGCAGAAGAAGAAACACACAGGTAAGAACTGACTAGTTCATAGAGCATGTAGGCTGTGCTAGGCAGCCTACTGGAGTTTCGGCAATTCCCTCGATTTTTCATTCCACTTCTCAGCCTTTCCTGTGCTGTTGATTGTCTCTGGGGTGTTTGGCATGGAGAAATGGGTTTTTCTCCCGAGATTTCCTGCCTCATTCTGGGTGGTAAGTTACCATGCCTTTCTCACACCAGCTGTCATGGATTAGATATCTGGAGCTGAATGATTGCTGGACTCTGGGAGTGGAGCACTATGCTCCTGGGTCCAGGAACAGAGGAGCTGTTGCCTCGCTATGTGTCTGTTGGGAAGGGTGTAAGTTGGAGGCTGAGGATGTGAAAAACCTTTGTGTAAATTCTGCAGCATATACCAGAAGGATTTTCTTTATACTCATACGATCTGTGGAACTTGACTTTGTATATTTGCTTCTTGTTGTTATACTCTGCCACAAAGCTTGGCAGATGGAATGAGGGGCTGGGAAGGTGTGAAGGGGGAAATAGATACATTGTTCTTGAACTCTTCTGCTTTTTAATCTAAGAACTGCAAAATGACACTGATATCTGTAGCCAAACTGGCTAACTTAACCTCTCTTAATTTGCAAAATTGAATGCCTGGCTGCTGTGAGGCTGACTATCACTGACACAACTGATCTTAGTTGGGACTGTAGGTCACATTACACTTACCCTGGTGACATTACTGTGTTGGTTCTGGTGTTGTAGGCATGGCTAGTATTGACAGCAGTGCTCCTGAAACCACCTCTGACAGTTCTCCAACACTCAGTCGACGTCCGCTACGTGGGGGTTGGGCAACAACATCCTGGGGCAGAGGACAGGACAGTGACAGCATCAGCAGTTCTTCAAGTGATTCACTGGGATCTTCCTCGTCCAGTGGCAGTAGGAGAGCCAGTGGAGGAGCCCGTGCAAAGACTGTGGAAGTTGGCAGGTAAGGAATAATACCAATGCACAGATGCAGCCTCTAGGCCTGATGTCAGGGAACTATGCACTGCATGTGCATCAGGAAGTACTTCCTCAGGAGTGTTTGCTTTGTTTCCTCTGGACCCTAAAGGTGGGAACTCTGCACCTCAGCTAGTGAACTTGGGGTACTTGTTGCTGTCTGAAAGGTTCCTCTGTCTTTTTCCTCTAGGTATAAAGGGAGACGGCTGGAGAGTCATGCTCCTCATGTCCCAAACCAGCCCTCAGAGGCAGCTGCTCACTTCTACTTTGAATTGGCCAAGACAGTCCTTATCAAAGCAGGTGGAAACAGCAGTACCTCCATCTTCACCCACCCTTCTTCCAGTGGTGGGCACCAGGGACCACACCGCAACCTTCACCTCTGCGCCTTTGAGATTGGGCTGTATGCACTAGGGCTGCACAACTTTGTGTCTCCCAACTGGCTCTCTCGAACTTACTCTTCCCATGTCTCTTGGATCACAGGTTATAGCACAACTTTATTGGAAAGCTTACTTTTGAGCAGGAAGGAGGGGAGGGGGGTCAGCTATTGCCCAAAAATGGTGATGCTGATGTGCTGTGATATCCATGTAAGCTGGCTGGCACAGCTGGCTATACAAGGTGAGCACCAGTGATTTACACAGTGGTGCTTGTTTTGGCCTGGAAAGTTCCTGTGACCTGTTTCTTCTTGCTTATACTGCAACATCCTTCAGTCCTCAGAGCCATAGATCATTTCTCACACAGAGGCTTGTCTTAACTTCTCCTTTGGGTGTCTGCTGAAGACACAAACATTTGTCAAGTTTGAATATGCTCTTTGGCTGTGTTCAGCATCTCACTTTCCTCCTCCTTCTGTTTGCACCCAGACCTACTACCTGCTCTCCATCCACATGGCTACTAGAGCCTGAAAAACACACTCTTGGAAATTGATATTTTCCTGTCATGATGAAAATAGAGCAACAGTCCACACTGTGGACTGTGGGTACTAGAATCAGCTATAGCAAGTTCCTCTCACTGCCTCAAATGCATCTTTAGCTTAACTTTAGTAATGGTACCCGCACTCACTGCTTGCTTATTGAGGTCCTTTGCCTGTCATGTATTTTGGGAGGAAGAGCCTAAATTTGACTTAGAGCCTAAGGGAAGCAACTGCTCTCCATTACTGCTCCTGAATGAAGTGAGAAGCACATCTCCTGTTGGAGGAAAGCTGACTGGAACTGTGTGGGGCATACAGCGTTGTGAGAGTCTTCTCTTTTACTCTCAGGGCAGGCCATGGAGATTGGTAGCGCAGCCTTGAACATCTTGGTGGAGTGTTGGGATGGACATCTGACGCCCCCAGAGGTGGCATCATTGGCAGACAGAGCTTCACGGGCCAGAGACTCCAACATGGTGCGGGCAGCTGCTGAACTGGCACTCAGCTGCCTGCCCCATGCGCATGCCCTGAACCCAAATGAGATCCAGAGGGCTCTGGTGCAGTGTAAGGAACAGGTGAGCATCGCATGGGGGCTGGCTAGCACATGCTGATTTCCAGTATCAAAGACATGCTGTTACCTGTGGGATTGGCTTCTCTGCTACTGGACAGTCTTAATCCCAGTTCTGTGGATTTCTTATGTTTCATTAATGACTCTGGTTATTCTGCTGCATAGTTGTGATCTGTTTGCTCACCACAGCGTCAGTCATTTTAAAGCACCTTATACGTTTCTCCTGTTGTAGCTTTGCTGCCTTGTATTTCTCATTTTGCATTCTTCACTTGCACTTTTCTTTTGCTGCCCCCAGGACAATCTGATGCTGGAAAAGGCCTGTATGGCAGTAGAAGAGGCAGCCAAAGGAGGTGGCGTGTACCCAGAAGTTCTCTTTGAAGTAGCTCACCAGTGGTACTGGCTTTACGAACAGACTGTTGGTGGAACCCCAGCCCAGAGAGAAGGTGCCACTGGCTGCAGTGCCAGTGGTGCACGAGCTGCGTCTGAAGCAGTGCGTGGGTTGACAGACAACCGAGTCACCTCTGAGCCGACCACTGTAACAGTGGCAGCTGCGGTAACTGCAGCAGCAACTGTCATGCCGGTGATCTCTGTGGGGTCGACCATGTACCAGCAGCATACGATGGCTGGGCCAGCAATGGCGCATACACACACGCAGGGCCTCCACCCATACACCACCCTCCAGACTCACATCCCCTGTAATCCCCAGTATATTGGACACACTATCCAGCATATGCCGCGCCCAGCTGTCTTCCCGGTGCCTGGCTCAGCGTACCCGCAGGTGAGTTTTGCCTGTGCCTTGTGCATTTATGGTGACTTTGTGCGGCTGCTTCCAGAGGGGATGTGTCTGACTGGGGAGAGCATGAGGCTCAGACCTGCTATGGTTTGAGATCTTACCTCTGCTTTCGCCTACTTGCTGATTTGTGATAGTTACTTTGGCTCCGCAGCTCAGCTTCTGCATTACAAGGAGCCTCCTGTGGGTGCACATAAAGTCTCAAGAGAATATAAAATACAAAACATCAGTAGTTTTTAACATTTATTGCTTTGTAGTTTCTCAGAAGGCACTGGCTTGTCTTGTTGAGAACTTGTGGGCTAAATAGAGACTACAGAGGGAAATGAAACAAAGGTTATTTTAACCGCTGCATATTTTTGAAAGTTTTTGGAATGGTTTTCTGCAAACTGTTTATATTAAAAAGGAGGAGAAGCAAGAAGATGTAATGGTCTTGTGGTGCAACATAGTTTCTGTGCTGATTCTTCCTCCTGTCTGATTGGACTTCCAATGCTCTGGGGTTTGTGTAGGGACATCCTGTTTTGGACTACTTCTAAACGGTCAGACAAAGTAGACTTGACTGTTACTTATTTTCTATTTTAGGGTGTCCATCCAGCATTCATAGGAGCGCAGTACCCTTATTCGGTAACAACACCATCACTGGCAGCTACAGCAGTGTCATTCCCCGGTGTGCCGGTTCCATCCATGACGCAGATTGCAGTGCATCCCTACCACAGTGAGACAGGACTGTCACTGTCTTCCAATGTAGCGAGTAAGTGTTACAGCCCCGGGCTGTGCATAGCATAGGTTTATTTACTGTGCATCCTAGCTGTACCCTAGTCAAGCCTTGCCCTTCATTGACCACTGAAAAGTTCTGGCCAGATTAAAGGTGCTCATGCTCAAGGGTACTGGGTATCCTAACAGGGCCTGACTCAGCTAGTGGAGCTTTAATTTCTGTTTGGCTAAATTTTCCAATATGAGGTTATTTTGGCTTCACAAACTAAAATGTATTTGGAGCCCTCCTGGAATTTCTGACTTTCTAATTTATTAGAGCTTTATTCCTCCTCTTTGGAGGGCAAGGTGAGCATAGATGATCTTGAGCAGTCTCTTGTGGTTCCTTTGGGTCAGATGAACAGAGTGTGGGAAGCAGGCAGCATGCAGACTTCCGCGACAGTAGCAGAATGGATGCCTTTCCTGCCCCAAGGGATTGGAGGCAGCCAGTACCCAAAATGTAGAACTTCTGTAGAGAGGACAGATGTTTTGGCTGTATCATGTCAACGGCAATCTGAATGATTGCTCACATGTTGTGTTGGGGCTAGCATGGTGATGAAGACTCATCAAGTAGCGTGCAGCACTGGAGCAGCAGATATTGACTGAATTGTGAATGTGCTCTTATTGCCATGGGGTTTTGCACCAGTGGGTCGTGGCTGACCCAGGCTGTTATCCCCTCACTGGCAAGGCTGTAATGTTTGCCTATTTGTACATTTGCTTATCAGTGCTTCGCAACTCACCAGGTGTTGGAAGACATGGAAAAAACACTTCAGACCTGTGTCGGCCTCCTTTGTATCCAGATTATCAGAAGAATCTTTTCAGTTATTTTTGTCTTGCATTTTGATGCCATATTACTACTACAAAAGCAATTTGAATAGTACTGAAGGCCTTAGGATCTGAAGAGCATCCTTTGTTGACAGCCTTAGTCCTGGGCTGATGCTGTGACTCTTAATTGTGAGAAACCATTTCTGTACTCCTCCAAAGCTGTGAATCTTCCAGAACTGCTAACTCATCCTAGAGTACTTAAAGTAATGAAGGGAAAAAACAACTCCACCCTTTCCAGTTGCCATTGTTTATGGCTTGCATAAACTCCTGTTTTCAGTTCTTAAAATAGCATTTCACTGTTCCTGGAGTGCATAGTTATGTGATGATGCTTGAGCTCTGGCAACAATTCAGCTCATTCTTACAGGTTATTCTCCTTGGCCAGACTTGAAATGCACCATGGATTTGCCCCACTTTGTGGGTTATTTAGCACTGTGTGTCTGCTTGGTTGAGGAGGTCAGACACATCTTTCCTGGGAGGCACATTGTTCTCAGGCATTCAGCTATTCACCAGTAAACACTTTTTTTTAAAATGCTGAAGGTGGCAGGGGAAGAAGAGAAATCGGAACTTGGAGCATTGCCCAAGTTGCTGTAATAACAGCACAGAGAAATAGGGGTAACAATGCACACACCTAATGGCATCTCTACTCTGGAATTCTCGGGCAAACCTTGCTTTTTTCGTCTCCATACCTTTCTTGAGATGAAAAGTTAGACAAACTTGAATCCTTTGTCA
This sequence comes from Mesitornis unicolor, assembly GCF_000695765.1. Lineage (NCBI taxonomy): Eukaryota > Metazoa > Chordata > Aves > Mesitornithiformes > Mesitornithidae > Mesitornis > Mesitornis unicolor. Next base: position 55,762 of record NW_010157621.1, read on the forward strand.
GAGTTCAGCTTACTGGCTCAGTGTTAACTGCGTCTGGAAAAATGCTACATGTACTAGATTTTCTTGTGATTTCACTTGATTTTGCCCGTACCAGTTGTCTGAAGGTGACAGAGCTTCTGAAGTTTCCTCGCTGTTTTTACTGTTGATACATGCTGCCGATGTATGCTCTGGCTCTTCCTTCTGAGGGTGGATTGGGGGCTGGCCTCCAGTAACGCTCCTCCCGCATGGTAGCTGGAGGGGGTCATAGCGGTCATACAGCAGAAGTGGAGGAACCTCGCAATGTTGGACTTGGATCTTTGAGGGACTTAATGCTGTTCCTGCTCAATGATTTTCCTCAGCAGTTTCTCATCAGGTGTAGACATGCACATGCTTGTTTCCTTGGACATGAAATCTGAACCAGACTTGTCATTTAGTAATAGCAAGACCTCTGAGTTGCACATGTATTTACACGTAAAACATGGATGATGCGCATGATCATGGTATACTGCAAAAGAGACCAACAACCATATAACTGACCCTTTTCTGGCCCTGTTTGCAAACAAAATAGAGATATTCCTAGCCCATTGTATTTCAGTTGTAAGTCTGTGATTTTTGTTTGCTGTAATGTTCTGTTTAGGGGAACAGAACACTGCATTGGCAGGAACTGGTCAGGTGAGGGAGATGATGGCCCAAATAAACCTTCTTTTAGGCTGATGGTGGGTCCTAATGCTGCTGTTTTGCTCTCTTCAGTAGGAAGTGTCCATGCAGGATCAACGTTCCCAGCGATTCAGGGGGCTTCCTTGACAGCTCTGTCCTCACAGCCCAACTCCCTTGTTACAGGGGCTTTTCCTGCCGAGGATGAGCAGCACAGTCAGCCTGTGAGCCCCCAGGGTCTGCACTACCTCCACTCCGCATACCGAGTTGGTAAGGACAGCCAAGTGGGTTTCTATGGCCCCCTTGAGGGGGATTCAGGGCAGGGCTGCAGGTTTTCACTAATTTGGCAGTTTGCTACTGCACCTGTTGGGGGTGATGGCATCTCAGCTACATGGGGAAAGCTATTTTGTGACCGTATGTGGAGGCTAAAAATGGAGATCAAGAAATAGAAGATTGAAGAGTTGCTGTTGAGAGCCATCAGAGTAGAAGAGAAAGCTGAGTAGGTTAGAGCTGGGAAGAGTCTTGCCTTTCAGGAGGTGTATGCAAAGGAGTCTGGACAGGGCTCTGAGGGAGGATGTGGTTGTGCAAGCTATGAGTGGGTTCAAAAATGGAGCTCAGCTCCTGCTGCTCATGGATGGTGAAGGCACACCTCCAGTTTAATAATACCAGGCGAGTCTTCAGAGGTACAGAGGGATGTGCCCTGTGTCATTCCAGCTAGGTTGTTGAGGACTGACATGGAGGGAACTTGGATTTTGTGGAGAGTGGGTATGTAATTAGCATTCCTTTTCCAGTCACACTGGTTATGAGGAAATAGAGTCTCTGCCTGAACTGCCATTAGTACAAAGATATCAGTGATATTTGTGATTGAGCTTAGATTGCAGTAAGCTACTCATACACAGTCATGGGACAACCCAGTGGATATTTGGGGAGGAAGAAGGGAGCGTCTGAGATAAGCAAAGTCAGCACAGGGCAGCAGGGGAAGATAAACAGCAAGAAAAAGGAAGGAAGGCTATCTGGAAGTTGCTTGAGTTTTTTTGTTGAAAGCTAGAGTAGAAAGTAGTTGTTAGCCAGAAAGGAGTGCAGATATCATGGAAAACATCACAGTGGTAAGTGGTAAGCCATGAAAGGCATTTAATAGCCCAAATAACAGAGAAGGGGGTGGGGGAAGAGGGTCTGGAAGATCAAGACATAGTGCCTGTTGATATTGGAAAGCTTTTTAAATGGGAGTATTCGTGTGAAGAACTGCAGTGGAATAAGTAACATGTTTGCAGGTTTGCAGTACTGCAGCTCAGTGTTGGTGTGTTGTCTTGCAGCTGAGTAGGTTGATGTGAGTAGCTTCTCTGCTGCAAAACTTGGAGCAAACACAGTGCTTTCAGCACACCACTTCGTAGTGCAGCCTTTGGGGCTATCTGCTTGACCCTGCTGTAAATGCTAGTGGAGTGTCACTTTGAGCTCTAGTGAGGTGTGATGGCTGTGCAGATTTCCCAGCCCAGAGCAGCAGATCCAGATGTTCTTGCAGATATTTCCTGTGCTGACAGGCTCCAAGGTGGGCCTTTTGTTTCTCTCTGCACACTTTGCAGCTAGGGAATTTTCTGCTGATGAAGGGCAGGCCAGTCAGGTTGTGCTGCAGTGAGTGAAGTGCTAGACTAAGTCTTACTGGGCAGAAGTGCTGCTTGACTCTGGCTGCCCCTTTCTCACAGGGATGCTGGCTCTGGAGATGCTTGGCCGAAGAGCTCACAACGACCATCCCAACAACTTCTCCCGCAGCCCACCCTACACGGAGGATGTAAAATGGCTCCTTGGGTTAGCTGCAAAGTTAGGTAAGGCTCAGAGCAGTACTTCAGCAGAAATCTACTTGCTGGGATTTGGACCATGGTGGGGAAAAAGCTCTCCAAAGAGTGAAACTTCAGAGATTGGGTGAGCCTGATATCTGGTCTCATTTCTGAGAATGTTTCAGAAGATCCTTGCTGCTCTTTCATCCAGGCAGTTGTCCCGTTTCTGGGTTCTGTAGACATGCTGTTGAACTTAGAGGCACTGGATGAAGTGTATGGGGTTGGACAGGGCTCGGAGCTTGCATCTCTTCCATTCTGTAACAACTTTTTCTTTTCCCTTTTCACTATCTTGTAGATATACCTCATTCTTATGTATATTTACACCTTCTGTAAGACCTTTTATAGCAATAGGTGCTCAAACCACCAGTTCATTAATTTTTTTTTGGTTTTGTTTTTACTTCCACTTTGCTCTTGGATCTTTTTTCAGTTAATTTTTAAAATTCTTTCATCAGCAGTAAGAACTTAAGAAAAAGAAATTAAAAAAAAAATCAACCAGCCCAAACTCAACAAAAAACCAACCTCTCCAAAGCCTGTCTAGTGGCATGGCTCCTGCTGCTGCTGAGGGAGCTCCATTGTAGGCAGCAGTGGAGATGCTTGACTGTCTCTCCAGACTCCCTAAGGCCTGAGTGCTGGAGCATCTAGGTGCTTCCTAGATGGGGAGGCAAGAAGCAATGAGAGGAGGTGCAGTTTATCCTTACCTTTATAGTTACCTTGCACAGAAGTTTTCTTTCATATCCCCTTTAAAGACAGGTGAACTGGGAATATCAGTGACTGAGGTGGCACCTGGTCTCTATTCAGACCAGATGGATGTATCAGAATTCTCTCTTGTCCCCATGAGTTTGCTAGACTGTCTCCCCCAAGCCTGCTGGAAGATACATTACACTGAGAAGAAGGTGCTGCAAATCCAGGTTCTTGCTGGGAAGTACCTGATTTCTCATGTTTCTCTTACCTTGACATTGTTGTTCTGACTTCTCCTTCCTGTGCAGGTGTAAACTACGTGCATCAGTTTTGTGTTGGTGCAGCCAAGGGGGTGCTAAGCCCTTTTGTGCTCCAGGAGATCATCATGGAAGCTCTACAGAGGCTGAACCCTGCCCATGTGCACAACCACCTGCGCACCCCAGCCTTCCACCAGCTGGTGCAGAGGTGCCAGCAGGCCTACATGCAGGTAACGTGTGGCTTGTCTTCCTGCCTGTCAAAGCTGCCAGGCCATTGCCTGCCTTGCAGGTACTGCCTGTGTGTGTGTGTGCGTGTGTGTGTGTGCGCAGACACGCAGAGGGAAAGGGGCCTTGGGTACTGGTAGCTGAACCTGCCCATTGCTGATTCATCCTTCTGCCTCAGCAGGGACTTGAATAGGCATTGCTTGCCTGTATGGAGGCTGCATACAAAGGACCTCTTTGTACTGCTTCTTCCAAGGCCTCCCACCTCCTGTGCTCACCGTGAAGGACGGGGTGGTTCTGTGTTCCCTGTCCACTTTCTTCCTTTCTCCAAATGCTACCTGTAAATTTTAACTTATGTACATTTTCTTTGCTATGTTTTCAGGCCACCTGTCCACCTCTCTTCCTAGCCTGTCTTTTTTTTTTATTATTCTTTCCTTTTCTTGTTTATATCCTGTCTTCCCCTTGTTGTGAAGCCCTGGCATGGCTGGCTGGTGTGCTAGTGCTGGCACTAACAGTGGAAGTGCCTTGGTCAGCTACCAGTGTGGATGAGATATCTCAGGATTTACTGGAGCCAGTGTGTGTTTCAGTGAGCCAGCTGGAATACCAGAGCTGCCTGTTAGTTAAAGCAGTGTAAACAGGACACCCCACATGTACCTGTTCTCTTGGATAAACGACCAGAAAAGTGATTCTGTAGATGTACCCTCCAGATTGGATTGGCTGTCCTGTCACCTAGATGGTATTTTGGAGAAGTGACAGCTTCTTCACTTGAGCCCTTTTTCTAAACCACATTAGGGAAATAGATTTCTCAAAAGCTGGACCTCCAGTTTTGGGGCCTTAGTTGAGAAGCTGATAGAAGTGTCAGTGTTAAGCCTGGAGATATTTTGTAGCAACTTAGTGTAAGCCTTACTTCTTCCACACCCCTTAGCAAAGGAGATTGTCCAATGAACATCTTGGGTCCCCATCTGTAACTGCAGAATGAATGGTGTGAGAGTTTGATGCTGGTGGGTGATAGTGCTGGCCTTTTTGTGCTGTACTATGGCCCAATTTGGTGCTCATGAAGGAGAGAATACCTACTGATGCTGTGTGGTGCATTTCTTTACTCCGAGGGGACACTCAGAGGTCTTAGGACCTCTCGTGGGTAACAGGATCATGTGGGGTATCGCCCTGGGAGCTCTTGAGTCCTCTTCTGAGCGTCACCAGCATGAGGATGGCGAGCAAAAACCTTAAGGCTACCCATCCAGTACATCCATCATCGGCTGATCCATCTCACTCCAGCTGACTACGATGACTTTGTGAATGCCATCCGCAGCGCCAGAAGCGCCTTCTGCCTGACTCCCATGGGCATGATGCAGTTTAATGATATTCTCCAGAACCTAAAGCGCAGCAAGCAGACAAAGGAGCTGTGGCAAAGGGTCTCTCTGGAAATGACCACCTTCTCGCCGTGACAGCAGGTGGAGCTCCACGGACACACAGCCGTTTGCCCCACATAGTTGTAGTTCCATTTACACGATCCTTCCTTCTGGTGTCTTTTTTATTTTAGTTTTAACTTGTTGGAAACCACTGATCTGATGTATTTATACCATGACATTCCTCTCCAGCACTGTTGCGTGTTGGCGCTCTGCTTTGCTCGCTCTTCCTCCTCCTTCCCAGTGGGCTGCAGGCTTCAGAAGCATCAGGAAATGAGAAGGAAGTTGAGCTGGCTGCCCTGTGGTGTGGTCACCGCTTTTTTCCCTGCGCCCCTGGAGGCTGTCCTGCGAGCAGTTTGCAGTGTGATTACGCACGTGTTAGAGGGGTGGCGGATTCTGTCTTAAATATTTATTTTGGCATTTATAAATATGTAAACTTTTTTTTCTTTTGTATGGGCTTCTCTTACTCCACACACCATCTCCTGTCGGGAGAGGCTGGGACTGCTGTGCACAGCCAGTGCTCCCTCCATTCCTTTTGGCACCTCCTGCTGAGAGAAGCTGAGACTGGAGTAGCAGGGCCAGGGCCACCTCTGCTGAGGGCAGAGGCTGGAGCTTGGGCAGTCAGAGTCCGTGACTGTGCTGAGCTGCCTGGAGACTGCCAGAGGTGCTTGGGCTCTTTTTCAGGAGTGTCCCGCACTGGACATTGCTGGGTCATAGGATGTTTTGATCCCGGTCGTTCCAAGTTGTACAATCGTGTTTCTTTTGGCTGGGGTATTACTCTCCTGTAATCAGTTTCTTATCCCTTGTCTCGTTTCCTGATTAAACACTTGTTTTCTTAGACTGACTCTCTCTCCTCTCTGCTGTGGTGTTGCAGTCTGATGGAGCTGCCCAGCTGGGTGTCAGTGGGAGCTCTTGGGAGCCCTGGTAGAGCAGCACAAGGCAGGTGGCCAGAGCTTTTACACAAGCTGTGAGCCAGAAGTTCCTAGCTTGGTGCTGCTCTGAGGGTGACCTGCCTCTGCAGAGGCAGAGGTGCTTGACGGCTGGGTTGTTCGTGGGTGTCAGGGGAGTTGGCGGTAAGCCTGGGATGTTCTGCCTACCTTCTGCCAGCCTGCAGGTTCCTTTTCTGGTCTTGACACTGGTGATATCATGTGGTAATGTGGAGCTTTGGTATTTCCAAAGTATTGTGCAAAACAGTAGCTGCTTGATGTAATTGTAACAGAAGGGTAGCGGTCTGCTCCCATGTGTTTTGAGAGGTGTTTGGTGGACTATGCAAGATATCCAACAGGGACAGCACTGTAGAAAACTAATTTTAGAAAGCTTTTATTTTTATGCCAGGGAAATTTAAAAGGCAACTGCCATTTGTAAGCATACAAGCACATAAATTTCAGGGCTTTTAAAACTGGAAATGTTAAGTCTCCAGTTACTCAGCAGTAATGTATTTTGCTTCTTACTTGGGTTTAGCCAATGGCAATGGCAAACTTTTAGTTTCTACAAGCTTAAAATTAATAGGCATGGGGCATAACAGATGAACAGGCTGCTTTGGTTTGACTGGCATAGGCCAGAGTGTGTGACTGAGCTTCCATTACTTCTCATTGCACAACCGTAACTATTTAAAGATCCTCTTACAGCCCCTTGTATTCCTCCATAAAGTGTCTAGTTACATCCTGACTATAAATGCTGTTGTTTGTAAGAATGTGTTAAGTTTTGTGGATTTTAAACTTCACTCTGTGTTAATAATTATGAGCTGCCTGTTGTTGGGAAAAACTCCTGGATTTGACTGGAAGGTTTGGGTTCCTGGAGCACTTTCTGCACTCCTGTCTGGTTCTTGCACATTCAGAACTGGGGAAGGAGTTTGGAGAAAAATGAGTTTTCTAGTGAAGTCTGATTTTTTTCCTTTCTACTGCTCATAGGAGAAAATTAGAGAAAGGGAAGGGAGCGTCTTCTATAAAGAAAGAAGCAGAAGGGAAATGGGCAAAAGAGCTGAGTGTGTTAAATATCAGGACCAGAAGTGACTGTTACTGCATCAAGGATTTGAACTGAATAGGGAAATGAAATGGCAGAGCCTTATCTGTGATGTCTATTAGAAGACTACACTTAGATGCTGAGCAGGCAGACTGGTTTTTTCAGACTATGGTAATTAAAAAACACCAGGAGCATGAGAGCACTGTCACCAGCATCTTTGGTTTGAGACAATACAGTGGAGCTGCTTACGGTGAGGCTAGAATGGTTTTTATCTGGAAGTGCACTTGCTTTCATTCCATGCAGCCTCCCTAGAGACCATAAGAGAATAGAAATCACAGTACCCATTATCCTTCTCTCTGTGGTTATTTTACCCACTCTAGGTCTCCTGTAGATTGCACTGCTTTCATATGACAGACCCTGTCAGAGTTGTCTTCCAGCAGCTGTGAAGCCCAAACAGAGGAAGAGCCAGGGAATGTCACCCCAGGCTGATACTGACTGAACAACCAGCTCAGTGGTACGAGGCACAGGTCAGTAGTTCCAGGAGTTCCCAGTCTTTTTTCTGAAAAAAAGTCAGAGTGAGCAGGCAGAGATGGGAGCTGTGGGAAGGTGCTGCACACTCGTTTGTCCACGTCTGCTGGAACACACTTCCAGCCCCAGATCTGTGCATCTGTTGGATCTGTGCATCTGAGCCTTGTCCCATGGACATGGATCTGAGCAAGGACAGGAAGGCTTAGTGAGAAACGACATGATGGTTTTTCTTAGTGTGTGGCTGGGAGGTTCTTGAGGTATTGCTGGAACCTTTGTAAGAGACAAGATGAGCCCCAGTGTCCCCAGAAGCATTAACCTACTGTTAAAGCAGAAAAATGATTACCCGGTGTAGTCTTGTTAGTTTGGTCACTATTGCAGGATTGCGGAAAACACAAAGTCATTTCAGCAGAAAACCTGTAAAAGAGCGGAGGTCGCAGCCACCTCAAATATAGATTAAAAGGTGTCCCTGCCCATGGCAGGGGGTTGGCACAGGTGATCTTTAAGGTCCCTTCCAACCCAAACCAGGCTATGATTCTATGACTGCATCTGGACTTTTGGATATTTGGCTCGTCAGTAGGAATCGTGTAACTTTCGCTCATATGGAATGGATAAAAATAAAGGTTTTGGTCATTGCAAGCCTCATTTTTTGGAACACATCTCATGCTGCAGATACCCTTTTTCTGTGTAGAATGCACAGAGGGCCTGCTCCCCTCCTTCCTCTCTGGATATGTTCACCTGCAACTGTCTTTTTGCCTGTCGAAGTTTTCCTTTGGAAGCTCTTTCCAGCAGTAGGAATTAGCAGAGCAGTATTTGCCTTTGGACTTCAGTATCTTTACAGCCCATGAACAAACTGAATTGGAGCTGTCATTTGCTGAAGCAACAGGTTCGGTTGGAGTTAGCTGAGAAGTGTGATTCTCTCTACTTCTGTGGCCTGTCATCAATATTTGGGATATATGTTTTCCTTCTCTGAGAACCCATTCAGAAATATCCTCTTGGGACACCATTGAACCCTAATTAAGTCTTTGTGTGGGTTTGGTTTTTATCACTGTTGTATTGTGGAGCAGAAGACAGGCTTTTACTTTCCCAGTTATTTAGAGCCAGCTTGGCTGTTGCTACACAGTGCTGAACAGCCTTGAGCACCCTGCCAGTGAACATGGAGGAAGCACGGTCTGTATCCATGACATTATCACCACCTCCTGCTACAAGTCAGCTGTAACATGACGTAAAGTTAAAATGATTTTCTGTAAGAGTTGGGAAAGTTTTGTTTTTCTTACCTGGACATTAAGAGAAGGGCAGGGTATTAATGTGAATTTTCCAGGATGCACCTGGAGAGAAAGAGAGTGCCAGAACAGGAAAGCCTGTTCACAGTCTGCTACTGATGCCTTCCCCGCCCCCCAAACTAAACTGAAAAGGTAAAAGGGCAGGTTTGGCCATGAGGACATCTCAGCATTTGTTGGATGACCATGAGTCTTGTATGACTTTGCTTTTAAGGTCTACTGATAGAGTGAACAGCTCGACTACAGTTTATTTAGACTATTTTTTCTCTTTCTGTGCCCAAATTTAAGTAAGTGCCATATGACATGATTATGGTAAAGAGGGTCTTTCTTAAATAGTACTACAATTTTATTTTTTTTAAGCTACCTCCCCTCTCACTACCCCCAGCATAATTCAACTGTGGCTCTTGAGCTGCTCTTCTGCTCCCCGTTTCCATTGTAAGGGTACTTACACTTGGGACAGGGCAGTGGATGCACCTGTCCAAAGGCAGCATTAGGCTGGGAAAGCTGGAGGTGCAGCTTGGGGCTGTTCTGTGCTGGAGTTGCCATTTGTGCCTATGGCTGGTTAAAGGATTTTCTTGGGGGTAATGTCCAAATGCAAGCTTTGTGTGCAGGCAGAAGGTAACATGACTGCTGCAGAGTGGCTTGTTGGTATAAAGACCGAGACTGCTCTGTAAGCAGGTGATTTTTTTTTCTTTTTTTTCTTGTTGGTGTTGCCTGCTTACAGTTACAGCACTCGTAACGGCTGAATGCTGTACAGGCTGCAGTGTTGTGGCACTGCCATGAAGGGGTGTGAGCTGTAAGAAGGACACAGTGCTGGAAATGCATTAAAAGTCTCATGTATAATATATGTACATGGACAGTGTGCGCTTTGAACAGGGTCTGCATCCCCACGCTTTCTCTTCATGTCATGCTTTACTTTGCCTCATCTAAGTCAGCCAGGAGAGCGTCTGTGAGGAGGTTTGGGGCTTTCTAAACAGCAGCCATTGGGCAGGGCCTTGGTGTCAACACGGTGGTAAGTCCGTCCTAAAATGCACCTTTGCCAGTGACTTGGCTTTGGGGTTTCTGAGACCAACCTCTGTGATCCTCTGTTACCTTTAAAAAGAAAAGTGAGCTGGGTTTCAGCCTCCAGGGCAGTGCCATTACAGACATGCTGGTTTACAAGCAGGAGGCTGGAGCAGTCAGTAAGATTATGCAGATGAGAATGGGGAGAAACGGAAGAAAAATCACTTTTTAAAAGCCAAAAATAGATTGATTAATAAATTATTTCTGTGTAGTTCTCAGAAGTAGCAGAGATGAGAGCATGGGGAAGTCTTTTCTGTAGCAAAACCAGCTTGCAAAGTGTCTCTTGGAGGTGAGCATTAGAGGCAGCAAGGGGCATGAGCTGATGTTTCAGCTTCATTTGCCACATTCAGTCCTGGTTGTCACAGCTTTTCTTGCCAGGTGCTATTGCTGCAGCAAAATGACCAGCGAGGAATCAAAGGATTCTCTTCTTACCTGAGTGTGAGGGCTGAAAACCAGGGGGGTGCATTTGATCGAGCTGCGTGGTAGAGTCCAACAGCAACACTCCTATGCGTCATTCCCACTGCCAGGAGCTGTAGGCTCGTGCCAGGAATATGCGCCTCTGCAGTGCTGTCATCAGTTGAAAAATTGCCATTTTCAGAGATCAGATCTTTCTGTAGATACATGCTGCCACCTACAGAGAAATCTTCCCATTTCCCTTAAAAGGTCTTTACCCTATAGTTGTGACTTGAACCAGCATTTCCTGTACCTAGGAGGGAAAGGTAGTAGCCTACTTTAAAGTATCTTCCCGACTGAATTCCAGAGGTGCAGTGTGTGAGTAGTTTTGGCTTCACGTGCCGAGCTTTCTTTTCTGAGGCTGGTACAGATGTGGGCTCTGAGAGCTTGCTTGGTTTGCCAGTTCTCACCTTTCCTGCATTCTTGCAGTGCCAAAGGATGACATTACCTGGCTACTGCCTCTATTACAGTCAGGTGCCTTTCTGATACTGGGGTCAAATTACTCCTTTTCAAATGGGTCAGTTTCCTAGGAATTGGACTAAAAGTATTTTTAATGCATTGCAAAAACTTTTGCAGGTAATGTTTTGTGCTTACCTTTATCCTTGTCTTAGAAGGGAACTGCTTACCATGAAGTTCTGTTACTAAACAGTGAGGTAAGATGAGGTTTATTGCCACTATCAAAATGAAGTATTTTAGGGTCTGTAATGTGTCCAGTGCCTAATAGGTCAGTATCCAGTAACCAGTTGATCTCGCTGGGAAAGATGGGGGTTTTTTTGGCTTTTTGATAGCACAGAGCTTCTGATAGTGTAAGAGCTGCTCTTAGGAATAGGTGTTTATTTGAACTGCTTTGACAGGCTGTCCGGAGAGGAGGTACCTTCTGCAGCAATGTGCTGCCAGAAGGAGTTACCAGATTTGGAATGACTCTTCATCAGCTCCATCAGGTAAGGACACCCCACATTCGATCTGACCACAGCAGGTGATTTGTTTGCCATTAGTGTAAGCAGCAAGACCTAGCACAGCAGAGAAATGAAGCAGCTGGAGGGGGCGGG
>NW_010157622.1:0-26261 GCF_000695765.1 Mesitornis unicolor
TCTGTGATTCTGTGATTCTGTGATTAAATATGAACGATAATTCCCCAAAATATAACTTTACAACAGGGATCATTACATATTGCTAGAAAGAACCATCTGTAAGACCAGTTCCTTTCCTTGGATTTATGTGGAAGAGACCAAGATAAATAAAGGTAGTTCCGGGAACTTAAATAATGGTTATACATGGGTAGGCAAATGATTTTGCACTCTATGAACATTACGTTAGTTAAGATACCAATTAGATCAGTAGGTTTACAAGTTGTGTACAGCTTGTGTTTTACAGAAGCCCAAATCAGAAAGCATCAAGCTGAGGAAACTACTACAATCTGTAGCTCGACTGGACAACAAAGATGACGAGGGGACTGGAACATTTCTCTGATGAGCAAAGGCTGAGAAACCTGGGTTTCTTTAGCCCTGAGCAGAGAAGACTGAGAGGGGATCTTATTAATGTTTATAAATATCTAAAGGTCAAGAGGACGGAGCTAGACTCTTTTCAGTAGTGCCCTGCAACAAGGCAAAAGGCAACAAGCACAAACTGGATCACAGGAAGTTCAAGCTGAACACGAGGAAAAAACTTCCTTACTTTGAGGGTGACAGAACATTGTCCAGGCTGCCCAGAAAGGCTGTGGAGTCTCCTTCTCTGAAGTTACTCAAAACCTGCCCGGATGCTACCCTCTGCAACCTGCTGTAGGTGAACCTGCTTTGGCAGGGGGTCTGGACTAGAGGAGTTGGACTAGATGATCTCCGGAGGTCCCTTACAACCCCCACCATTCTGTAATTCTGTGATCCTGTGACATGAGGCAACTCTCCTAGAAAATCCTAGAGCAAGGAAAGAAATGAAAACAATCCACAGTCAGAAATTTAATTGTCTTTGACACTAATTTACTTACCCCTTCACTAGCATTCTCTCCTGTGTTGGCCAGCATTTCTTGAAGGGCTCTGACAGACAGAGACTGTTCAAGGACGAAATTACAGATGCAAAGGTCTGGAGGAACATACTGTAAAAATAAACAGTATAAGAACAGATTAGCAGAGCAGGCGAAACAGAATAAAAAGTGTGTTTGAACACATGTATTTTAATCGTAAAATCCATATTTAATATTTAGTCATTTGTTTTTGAGATACATGCTATTTTCCTGCATGAAAATAATATAAATCCATTATTCATAACTTGTCAGTGCATTAACTTTACTTTTTCTAGAGCTGTATTCCTCACAGTTAAACAAAACATCTTCAGGTTCAAAAGGAAAAAGCTTTCCTGTACATATTATTGCTTTTCTGTCTTTTAGAATTGCACCATGAACATTGTATTTGTCCTCTAACGCCACTGAGAAAACAGAAGAGAAGAGAAGGTGTATGACCTTATTTGACGTACAAGGTTGACGCTCTGAACGTATTTATAGCTGTCACTAAATGGAAACATTCAGAATCTTATTATAATATGAACTACCTTAGGAGAACTACTCAATTGTTGGATCATACGTCTGCTGGTTCTGAAACATGAAACTTACATTCACTTCAAGAAGAGCAGACTTGTTTTCAATTTATGCAGCATCCTTTTTATGAAGACATTTTGAATGTGTATTAAAGCACATTTTCCTTGAAGTACATTTGAATTTAGAAAAATAAAACCAACAACAATCTGTATAACATCTTTCTATTTTTAACATGGAACTTAAGTCAGAAATTAAACTGGAATTTTATCTGAGAAAAACTTACATAGCTGGTAATATAGTTTTAGCGTATTTAGAGCTTTTTTAGCATTATATTGGGTTGGCCAAAAATCCATTGCGGTTTTTCTAATAGATGGACATACATGTCTTGATATTTAACTAACTTAATTTTTAAAGTGCAAACTTATTACCTAACTTGATTGCTGACAGTGGAAGCTTGATTTAGAAAAAGAAAGTGCACAATTTCATTAGCAATTATTTATTTGGCATCGATTTCAAAATGGAAAATCGAAAGGAACATTTTCATCATGTTTTGCTGTATTACTTCCAGAAAGGAAAAAATACTGTGCAAACTCATAAAAAGTTATGTGATGTGCATGGTGAAGATGCCTTAAAACCGCAGCAGTGTCAGCATTGGTTTGCTATATTTCAGTCCAGAGATTTTGATATTAAAGCTGCACCACGCTCAGGAAGGCCAATCAAAGTTGATAAAGACAAAATAAAGGCACTGATCAAATCCAATTGGCATTTAATGACATGAGAGATTGCTGATAATTTTAGAATATTGAAATTGAGTGCTGAATACCATTTAAAACAACTTTGATATGTTAGGAAGCTCGATATTTGGGTTCCATATGAGCTCAATGACATTCATCTCACTATGTGCATTGACATCACTCTCTTAAAACATGAAGAAAATGATCACTTTTTGAAACATACAATAACAAGCGTGATGAACCAGCTCAAAGCACTTCAAAAGCATATATTCACCATAGGAAGGTGATGCTTTCAGTGTGGTAGGATTTCAAAGGTACTGTATATTTTGCATTGCTTCCAAGGAATCAAACCCTTAGTTCGGACGTGTACTGGCATCACTTGGATAAATTAGAAGATGACATCAAACAGAAGCATCCAGAATTGGTGAATCGCAAAGGTGTTATGCTTCACCATGACAATGCTAGACCACATACAAGTTTGGTTACTCGTCAAAAACTGCAACTTGGATGGGATGTGTTATAACATCCACCATATTCACCAGACCTGGCACCATCGGACTACCTGTTTTTGTTGTTGTTTAAAAAACACCTTGAATGGTAAAACCTTCACTGCTGATGAGAATATTAAATCATTCTTGGAACTGTTATTTCCTAAAAAGATAAGAACATTTTTTGAGCACAGAATCATGCAGCTGTCTGAAAGATGGAAAAAGGTAATAGAAAATGGACACTATATTGTTTAATACAGTTTTTGTTCCCCATGAAAATTTCACCTTTCATTTACCCAGAAAAAGATGTAATTACTTTTTGGCCAACCCAATAGTTCTTAGGATCAGACTACCGCTGGCACTCAATCCCTCTCCAAACTGAATATGGCATAATTAGCATGATCCAACACCTACCAACTGAACAAAAGAACTCCCATCCGTGTCTCTGCCCACTGGTTTTGTGTCACATAGGTTGCATTTTGATTTGAAAATTATTGCAGCCCTTAGTTTAGAGCTGTATTAGTGAAAGACACACCCTAAAACAATGTACTTCTAGACATAGTTTGTATAAAATAAATATTTTAGGTTAAGACTATTAATTTTTCTCTTATTCTATTTCATAGCCTATGAGGCATTCAGGTTTCTTTAAGAATATCGACACTGAGAATCATGATTTTAATGATTTTTCCACCCATGACTTAGAGCAGTTAACCTCTCTTTCAAACTTGCAGTGTTACACAATAAGCTAACATGTGCACACTATCACATACCACATTTCTGTGGCTGGATAGCAAAAAGTTCTTTTTTAATTTCAACTGACCTGAGAAGTACCAGTGAAAGGTATGGTACGTGTGGATAGTACATGACCTAAGTAGCAACCGACCTCTTTAATTAATTGAGATTGCTTCCTTTAAAAAAAAATAAATAAAACACAAAATATAAAAAAATTAATAAATTAACTATTTAGTCTGTCAAGGCTCATTTGTTTTTCTGATCTTTTTGCAAATGGCATTGTTTCCTAAGTTTGATATTCAAGGATTTCTGTGTGGCAGACCATTTTATACTCTATACTATACTATATACTATATACTAGCTATTACACAGCTAGAAAGGGTTTAATAAAATCTCCACCATCTTCTAGTCTATGCTTTTTTCCCCCAACTCTCAGCAATGTTGTATTGTAATGAAATCCCATCAAAAACCAAGTTGAAATGAATATAAAGAAGTAGGACAACATAATTTTTAAGAATCATCTATAAAGGAAGAAAATAAAATTTTATTTTACAGGCATTTAAAGACATGCTGAGCAAGCATGCAATGCTGAGCAATGTCGTCAGAAGCTGCAACAGGCTGCCCAGGGAGGTGGTGGAGTCACCATCCCTGGATGTATTTAAAGAGCGGGTAGACGAGGTGCTTAAGGATATGGTTTAGTGGGTAGACAGGAGCGGTTGGATGTGATGATCTCGGAGGTCTTTTCCAACCGAGCAATTCTGTGATTCTGTGAAGCATTACTGTAAGTAAATTCGTGTAGCAGAATAAGTAGACTGATAAGATATACAATAAAAGAAAGCAGGAATTTGGAATAAACAGTTCTTCAAAGTCAATGAGAGGTTTCGAGAGTTCTTCCGGTGTACTTCTGTGCAGTCTTGTCTATGCATATAGGAAGATAAACAAAAAGACAAATTTCACATAGGAACCCTACACAAATTTGCAAAGTAAATTTGAAGAAACAATTGGCAGTTCTACCCGCACAGCTGCACTTTTTATAAGATGAAAACATTTATTTCTGAGAATATTTCCAAAGAGGTCTTTCATGCAGAGTTACCAGCTTTCCATCAACATAGCACTGAATGTACCTAATTTTTCTGAATGAGGCGCTAAGGTAAATAAAACTAGCTACTGAACTGGAAATGTTCAATAGATGTGCAACAAACTTGAGTTTTAAAATAACTCTATTTTCTTGGAGACATGAATCAGAGTCCAGGTCAAATTAATTTGTTTTCATATAAATTGATTTCTGAAGGAAGAGCAGAGAGCAGGTGAAATACATCAATAGGTCAAAGCTGATAGGAGAGGTGACATGAACAAACAGACACAATCTAGACAGTAGCTACAGAGGAGCAACACAAGCAGTTGCAGAATAAATGAAGACGTACAAGGGGCCATGTTTTATAACAAATTTAAACCAAAATAATCTATCGGTATGTAGGATTTCTCTCTCAAACAACTCAAAATACTTTATAGAAAGTACGGAATAGAACAGCAAGCCACCATTTTCACAGATTCCTTATTGACCATAGATATGCTCATCTTCCTTAGTTTTCCATTTTAAAGGGAGATTCAGGAGAAGAAAAATTTTCCTGTAAGGATTTGCTGATAAAACATAGTATTTTCACAATTTCAGATTGTTTATTAATATTGTAAAAATATCTGCATACCTAATAATCAGTAATGAAGGAGAGGTACCCATCCTAAGCCAAACAATGACACACATTGGTCTAATTTTCACTTGCGGCTTCTTAGAATGAACAGCAAAGTTCAGCAAGACACAAATAAGGACACAAGAATAATCACTGGTAAGGCCACACTTGGAGTACTGTGCCCATATCTGGGCTTCCCAGTACAAAAGCAGTGTGAAGATACTGGAAAGAGTCCAGCAAAGGCCCACTAAGATGATTAAGGGACTAGAGTATCTCTCATTTGAGGAAGAGATGAGATGATGATCATTGTGTATAAATACCTGAAGTGATGATGCAAAGAGGGTGGAGCCAGACTCTTCTCAGTGGTGCCCAGTGACAGGTCAAGAGGCAATGGGCACAAACTGAAACACAGGAGGGTCTGTCTGAACATCAGGAAACACTTTTTCAGTGTGATGGTGCCTGAGCACTGGCACAGGTTGCTCAGAGAAGTTGTGGAGTCTCCATCCTTGGAGATACTCAAAAGCCATGGGTACATGGTCCTGGGCAACCTGTTCTAGGTGGCCCTGCTTAAGAAAGGGGGTTGAACAAAAATAACCTCGAGAGGTCCCTTCTAACCTCAGCCATTCTGTGATTCTGTGAAGAGCAAACTGCAATGTTTCTAACACCAGGCTTCTACATACAGCCTCAGCGTGGATAATAGATTGATCTAATGCACACAGTTAATGCTGGCTGAAACATTCTTACAAGTACATTCTGATTAAAAGAGCCTCATATCAAAAGCTTTCAAGGAAGTATTTTCCACATCAAAGAGACACAGCCAGGCAAGTACAAAGTGGTAGTGAAGGGAGCACTGAGATAAGCTTTATGCTGAAATTTAAATTTGTTTCTCATTAATTTTTGTCAATTTTGCCAGCCTACTATTATTTCAATATGCAATAATTATTATTTATGACAAAAACAGTAGCTGCGTGATAGGTGCACTGCAGTGTTAACCACTTTATATATAATTATGCTAAGTTTGTGCTGGGTTGCATAGGCAGAAATGAAGGGCCATAAAATAGCTAATAGGAAAAAGCAAGTCCCACACTACACTTTGATTGCAATTCAGTTTTCTGGATTCCTCCAGGCACTGTCAGAACACTAAATTCTTGCAGGTGATATGCTTACTTTGTCCACAGCTTCTGGTCTGCAGTGTAAAAAACATGGACGTAAGCTGGTACAGGTTACTGATTTACTAGGTTTACCTTTACCAGACTGTTACGTTCTGTCATTAGGACAGAAATAAAATCATAATTAATTATCACTTCCTTCAGACATTTAAGTTCTCTTGATAGTTTTGCTACTAAAAGAGATGTTAGTGTACTGCAATTACTTTCGAGGTATATTTTTTCTATCAGAAGAAGTTCGCCTTGCTGCACTAGACTATCAGCTTTGAGATACATAATATTTTTAAAGTATCATTTTAAAAATAAGGAAAATAACAATGAATTAATACAATTAGATCACATCGTGCAATAATTCTACTATTTCTTTTTTAGTATTAAAAAATACTCTTTTTTAAACCTCTATTTACTTAGATTTTTTCCCCTTACATTTTAAATACCAGACATTATTTAGGCAAACATTTTCAGCTATTCAAAAAGGAGCCACATAGGCACGAGGAACATAGTTTCATACTACTGAATTAATGCAAAAATGCTTTTAAAAAGTGCATTTAAAACCCAGTCACCACAATACAAATTATTAGTGGACCAACACTGTAATAGTTTTTACTAATAAACTGTTAAAAATAACATTCAAGTTGCTATGGATTTATAGTAAAGTTTGAACAGAAGTATCTCGTAATTGTTATTCCCTTCAGTATGTCACAAAAATTACCAAAAGAGCTAATGGCAAACCATAGAAACACCATTTTCTAAGATTATTTTTTTTAAAGAAATATAACTTCTCTGTCCTCACCTCCCTTTCCTTATAGCTACTTCAACCTTCTGAATTTTCCCACATTAAAAGATTATTGGTGGTTTGTAAAGTACGCTGGAGATAAATTATCTGACTGAACTCTTGAAATGCAATGAAATGCAAATTTAGAAGCAGCACAATTTTTCACCTCAGAGATGAACAAGGACCTCTCATAGTGCATTAATAAACACTGTGTATGTAACGTGGCCATAATACCTAGACTAAAAATAGGACCACATGGCAACTTTTCAAGAAAAAAGATACAAAGAGCCCACTAAAAAAAATCAGGAGGAGAAATAAATTATCAGGAAGAAAAGTAACACACAAAATAATGAAAAACATCATTATGCAGTGAGAACAAAGAAAAGAGGGAGGGGGCTCTCCTACATTTGCTTTTATTCTTAACATTCTGCTCTAGTACAGGTTTAAAGTTCCATCTCTTCTCTCCTTTCTCCTCTCAGGGTTCTCTTACTACTCTTTTATTTTTAATTCAGAGCCCTCTAGCTTCTTTTTTCCATTTGCCACTTAATAATTCTGTTCCCTGTACTGTCAACTTTCTGATTAATCAACACAGTTAGAAGCAACACTTAATGGCAGTAACTAACAGGTGAGAATGCTTCTAGAATTATCAATCCAATATATCAAGACATTTGAACCTACAGCAGTAACAGGAATAAGTTTTCAGTGAACTTGTACCTTAATAATTAAATCTGGAGACAATGTTGGAAATACGAAGTATTTCAGTTACAGGAATTATTTTAGATAGTTAAAGAATAGAGGCTTTTGACTGTTAACTGGTATACCTTAAAGTATATTTATCTCATATTGCAGTTATAGAAAGAAAAACATACAATAGGCGCCTGTAGCATCACATTAAAGAAACCACAGACAAACGTATTTGTGGATAATAAGTAGGTTAACATTCACTGATCAGTTACACCAGTCGAGAGTATCAGCTTCTTACTTTAGCTTCTGATGTTGGTTCCAAAAAGCACAAGCGATTCCCAAGTCCCTCAGCTGCCAAGCAAAACTTCCTTTGTTCTTTGTGAATACTGGCAACACACTGAAGTACTACTTCGTCATCCTGTCACAAAACAAAGTACAAGGAAAAAAGTAAATATTTGAGAGTTACATTCACACTTCAATGCTAAGAAATCCTGGAACACAGAACAAGTTGAAAATGAGCACATTGTACTCCTATATCTGATATAATGTACCTAATGCAGAGATTCTTTTGATGTGTATGTAAACAGATGTTTTAATACAGAGTTACATTCAAGACTATATCAAAGTGACAAAGACCACATACTGTCACCAGGGCTTTCACAAGTTTTGTGTTCCTCTGTTGCTTTACCAGTGGCTTGCATGGTGCCATAAAAAACCTGCAAGTACACCATCACTTGGTTTTACTCAGTAAAACATGTTTAATGTTTACAGTAAAAACCTGTTACTGTGATTTTGCAAACAGTAACCTAAATGCAAACAAATTTCTTTAGTTAGCACAGTAAGCCCTCAACACAAGTCCTGTGAATGCATGATCTTAATTTTAAACTTCCTGTTTAATTTAGGAACCTCTCAGTACAACCAAAGAACCAAGACCATTTTCCAAGCAGCAGTTCAAACAAGTCATAAGAACTTGCTCCTTAAAAGACATATTCCAAGAATAAGAACACTTTGGAAGAGTGACATGAAACAGCCCTATTGTTCAGTTATCCAAATTATTCTAAAAGCTCTTTTACACATTGTTATGTGTAAGAGCACACTTACTTATAAAGTGGCAAGCCCTTATTCACCTCTTAACTTGTGATCCTAAAGCTGATATAAGTGAGCCAAACCAGATTATTTTTAGTGTTCAAATGTGTCAAAGGCATATACAGAATTAAAAATAATTTTATTTTCCAAAACTTGTCCACTAACCATGAAAAACACCACTAGCAGACTAGCACATACAACTTATTTTTATACAGGTATGCAACTGTTCACCAAAAGGCACTGCCTTAGAAGTTTTCAAGTGGGTGGAAGCTGATTAAGAAAGAGCGATATGATCCCATCCAGCTATGAAGTGATACTGGTGTCAATTATTATTGTCAAAGCAGACACACAACAGCCGCCTGTACTGAGCTCGGAGATCACTTGAACAATTATGTTCTAAAAGCAGCACTGCTTTTTCCAGTCCTCTTATGCAACTGTAATACTATGAGAGTAGCCCAGCTACTGACACTTGAAATAAAAGGTGGAAGTCACAAAGTGATTTTCACCAAAAGACTTAAGTGACACGCCCTTTAAAAAGGAAACTGAAAAGCAGGTTTTTCACTTGTGTGATTCAGCAAGTGTGCACTGGTTATATGGCTTTCTTCTAGGTGATACTTCACTGCCTACTTACTACTACTAAAATGGACAGCTATTATATTTCAGACTAATCAGCAGTTACAGTGTTTCCTTATCTCACTTTACATAATAACCAACAGCAGTTTTAATAGCTCAGGAATTCAATGGGAATTCAAGAAACTTTTATAAACAATTTTAAGATACATAATGATTTAAGAGGTAGACAGAGTCGGTTAATCAATGCTAAACAAATTAATTTTCTTTTTCCCCGGCTGCTTCTGTTGCCATTTTTGCAAAAGGCTCTGAAATTCTCAGCTTTCAAACTCATTAGTAAAAACATTTCTGTTTTCTAAACTTCAGTGTAATAAGTTGCAAAATATAAACAATACAATTAAGCAGTCATTACTATCTCCCTCTGTTCATGAATTTTAAAAATTGGCAACAGAAGCATATCTTTTTTGGGGGAAAAATTAAAAAACATGTAAGACAAAAATAACGTTGTTTAAAACATTTTTCATTATCTAGTTGCTGTATCAAACTTCTAGTGTATGTATTTCTGAGATTTAAAAGGAATTAATTAATAAAACATGAATTAATAGTTACAAAGATTTAGAATAAAATGAGATTTGCCACTTAGCTTGCACTTATCAGTGGATTACATTAAATTACTTATATATAGCTGAATTTGTATTTATTCTCCCTACTACATTATAGTATTTATCATTCCAACAAGGCATATACATAGTATCTATTGTAATTCCTAGTTTTCTAAAACAAAACTATGCCTTCAGACAGCATACATAATAACTTACTTAAAATTATAATTACTTCTATAAATGAACTATTTTCTTTTTAAATCCATACACATAAAAGGGCAGGAATTCCTGGCATAATGAAATGAATATTATAAACTTCTAGAATTCAAAATATAAGCTTTTCAGAATTTACACTGGCTTCACAAAGTTTGTATCAATCATTAAATGCCATAATCCCAAAATGCAAACACTGATAATATGTCTTAAGTAAGGACTGGATGCAGCATTCAACCCCAACATTTTACATTTACATCCCTAAATTTCCAATGTACCCTTTCATTTGTGCTACATCTAATAAATGTATTTGCTACATAGATTGAACAACTTTAATAGAGTTTCTAAAAAGTTTTAATAATGTAATCCATTATGTTTTGGAGTAGAAATTTAAGGAGTTTATCGTTCAGGTGCAGGTGGACTGAGCATGATGAATTAGTGGAGTCTAATGTGCAAATAAGACAGACAATGACTCGCTGTTTGGATGACTCAGTGTTACAGTGTACTCAGTGAAGATCATTCTAGCTGAGGTCTAAAAGTGCTTTTCTGGCCTAAAGATGATAATAGAAATTAGTTTTATGGAGCTATTATCCAATAATAAAATTGCAGACAATGGCTTAGCAGTATTTTCTTCTCTCTCACAAATTTTGATATTGTAAAATAAAAAAAATTATAATAAAACTGGTAACCTAATTTTCTTCTACCTCTTAGTTTTTAAATACACACGGTGCCAGAGTCATTTAATATTGATCTTCACTTCTTTTATAAAGAATTTCATCCATTTACTTCAATATATCTTACTTAGTATGACAGGAAGCCTGCAAGCTCAATGAGATGAAGAGACTCACGCAATGAACAGTGATGAGTTGCTAGTTAAGTTATATACAGCCAATTCTCAACACCAAAAGCAAAGCAGAAATAAAAAAAAACCCAACAAACCAACCACACACAACTTCCTTAAGATCCAGTTCATCAATCAGGAATTTATTTAATTTAAGACATTTAAATTTTTAAGTGTTTTAAATGTAACCTCTCTCTAGCAGCTCTGACTTTTCCACATTTAGAAATTTATTTTGTTCTAGTCCATTTTGTTTTGTGGGTTTTTGTTTGTTTAGGGTTTTTGTTTGGGATTTATTTGTTTATTTGTTCTGTTTTATTTTAAAGTAAAACCGCTTTAAAGTACAGGGAATCACAGCCTGGAAAGGACCTCTGTAAGCAATGGTCCAACAACTAAAGAAGGGCTAATTTAGATCAAGCTTCTCAAATCATCTGATGTGCTTAATGTAAGAAAAAAGTCCACGTTACAGATTCACATCTCTCCATCACACATTATACCTCAGCCCATGGAAGACCCCATACCAGAGCACATGGCTGCACCCAAAAGAGGCTGCTACCTTGTATGAAGCCTGCATGGGAGTAGCCTCCTGGCAGGACCTGTGGACCTACGAAGAGAGGAGCCCACACTGGAGCAGGTTTTCTGGCAGGACTTGTGACCCTGTCAGGGAATCAAGCTGGAGCAGTCTGTTCCTGAGGGACTGCACCCTGTGGAAAGGACTCACACTGGAGCAGTGGGTGAAGAAATAAGAATTAAACAGCATACTAAGTTTGAAAAAGACATTTAATGAACCACTGGACTGTGGTTCAGTATGTAGTCTTGGTATTCAGGCTGTCTTCCTCCTCAGGTTTCATAATAAAGTGATGGTAAACTTAAACTGAGATTCCTGTGATGGAGCAATAAGCCAAAATACAAATTAAATTGATTTTAATTAATCAATGATTTGACTTGCTGCAAAGTGAGTCAGTGATCAAGATAAATTGATGTACTGTAGGCATGACCTTTTTCTTGCTCAGTTCACTCATTTTTCAACTCAGAAATTGAGAATAAAGAAATTCCAACAGCTAATGAAACTCTTTCTCCATTTATGTTGCACATATATCCCAGGATATAGAACTGTAGTCATTTATACAATACATTTAAGTCTGTACAGAGGTTTTATTCAACAACAGAAACACTTCCATACGTTTCATATTAAGAAACACAGAACCATCAATACATTAAATACATACATGCACATTTGCATATACATAGAAAATATGCAAATTTTGCTGGAAAATAACAATCAGGATTTAGTTTGTTACTTAATGATTCAACATCTACCAAATCTCTATATTCTCCATTGTATACAGCACTGAATATGAACTGATAAAATTGACATGGCACTGAAAACTAATCAGCTTTAGAAAATTAATCAGCTTCGTTACTAAACATGTAGACTGTAATAAGAAGCAGCTATTTCCTCAAAAAGCATGCATATTTTGTTTATATTTTGCTCATAACTGCACATAAACATGCAAGTGGGTGCTTGTACACCAATAACTTACATAAACTGATACTGAACTGTTTTGTTTCTGTAACATCATGGAGAAGTTTTATTTTATAATATACCTTTTCCCCAAAGAACTGTATTTTACTTTTAAAACCAAAACCTATCTTATAAACAAAGAAACTCAGAGCTCCTGTTTTCTATGGCAAAACAAGCGGGCATACCAAGTTGATGCCCTTTACAGGCCTAATAACTGTAAGACTGTGACACTTGCTGATTACAGAACAGTTTTGCAAAAAATGTACAAAGTAAAAATCTGTCTTCGCTCTTTGACAGACAACATCCTACTCTTACTGGATCTCAAAGCACAGGATATAAGCAAACAAACATCTTGATTAGCATGTGAACACCAGCTACAAACTGATTCTTTCACAGGATTGCATCCCTTTCAAGTTTTCTGGAATAATCTTGGAGAACAAGTAAAATTCACGAGAGATCGCCATCTACAGTGACTGTACTCTTCTTAACAAAATAAGGAATTATAGGCAGAGTTGACAAGGCAAAGATGGATTTGGCAAATCTGTGGGTATTCACCACTTCCTTTCACAAAGGCAATGGTTTCACTGCACAGCTGACTCTATGCTCTTGTATTTTTTGCAGAACTTTGTCCAAAATGTGCATCTTCAGTGCATGTAACTAAAAATTTTCAGTTATTTCTAAAAACAAGTCCAGGAAACATGCAGTCCACTTAGCTTATTGTAAAAAACAATCTTACTGTCTTTTAATTGTGAAATAGAAGAATATTTCTACTTTTAAGTTGGAGCTTGAACCAGAGTGTTGCCCTAGGATACAGAACTGGATTTTCCTTCTTAAGGTAAAAAAACCTCTCCTAAATCTGTCCCCATTAGAAGGATTTGAAGTGGTGGATAGGAGGGTATGGTGGAAATCGCAATTGATGATCATACAAATCCTTGCTAGAATTTTACATTTGCTAGAGTTTGGAAACTTAGTTTCACAAAGATCTTTGTAGTACAGAACATGATTTCTTATGCTGCCTATGGTTTCCTCTCAGTTATGCAGGATTCAAGGTGAATGAGCATCACTACTTTCATTTCAACAAGGGAATGAAATGCAACACTACAATTAAAATACAGTAAAATCAATATACATTTAAAAACAATGTGCTAGCATTTGATAACTTAATTCTGATGCTCTCAAGTGCAAATATTTTGCACTCATACTTTTGCAATTCTGTTTCTGATTATGATTTCAAGATCTATAGGGCAAAATATATACTTTTTGCCCATCACTTTTCATCTACACTAAAAGGCTATAACAAGGCATAACTGTAATTAAAATACATATTTTATTCTGAACCAGTTTAGTATGACCCTAAAAAGTTGGGAAAACAGAAACTCAGTCTAGTTCTATTCTCATGTATAGTACTGTAAACTATGTAACTCTTAAATTACTAGAATAACAAAAGCTTAAATTCATGTGAGGAATCAGATTTTTCTTCTTCTGGAAAACATATTGCAAACTCATTTAAATGTGGGGAAAAAATTGTTAAAATATATGAATAATGCCCATTAAAACTATATTAAGTATTTAAATATTAAAAAACCCAAAGCATCATAGCCATAGCCTTTTTTATGAAAAAGGAAAATCATATAGCTTATCAGATATAGTCAAAATCCATCTTCATCATGACTAACACACCAGCTTTAATAAAACCTATAGGTTAGGCATTTAAACTTTTAAACAGTGTCTTACAGGGCACAGCTCCACATCACCAGACAATACTGAAACATACAGAATTAAGTGAGTATTCAAAGCACCTTTTCACTTGATTTGACAGTATTTTTGTTTTATTTTTTTTCACTTTGCTGTAGTTGAATGTCACAGCTTCTGGTATAAGCGTAACAATGTATATGAAACTGTGACACACATCTCTCGGTTCGCTACATTAAAGAAGAAAAATGAAGAAAGGTGACTCAAGTTAGGAAGTTGAAGAAGCATAACAAGCTTCCTAAATACTAATATAAAAACAAAATTAGGTACTTACGTGTTTCTCTTGACTAAATGATCCATTTTCTTAAATAAAAAGTTCATAATTTCCTTAGCTCCCAGCTTCTTAATGGATATAGTCAATCGTCCCATTCATTCAAAACCAAAGCTTCATACAATGCTACTTTAAAGTATTCCACTACTTCTACATCTGAAAAGAACAGAACTTTTCAAACTTATAATCTCCTATGTTGCTATTGGGATTTCTTACTTCAGTAATTATTACTGCAACACTTGGTAACTCAAGATTTGTATACTTCTTCTCTTATACACTGTGAAAAATTACTCAGCATATAATTGATACAGAAAACAGTTCTGGTATGGCGCTTTATTTCTGCTACTGCTTTTCTACTTCAGATGAAGGATGCGGAAAATTCTGGCTGCTGAATTTATTATTTACCCAAGCAACACAGCCTAACTATTTAGGCTTCCTAATTAATTAGTTCATTAAAATGAAAAGCTTGTTTGATTGAATTTTACTCGGATTGTTTTGGTTTTGAGGCTATGATCCAGAAAAATAACTTAATGTATTCGCCTGCCATCTAAGTAAAACATTTCAGTTTGTTTATGTTCCTGTACTGAGAAAACAATGTAATTTCCCCATAATAAATAACAACAGTTTGGTAATTATGTATCCATGTCCATGAAGAAGTCAGATTCAGAGCAAAGTATGTATCTGCATCAGAAGTCTTGCTGCAAGGTCCTACCACTCTTCTTCTGTCAAATTCCCCCTGAGGCATGACTCTCAATAAAAAATTTCTTGGGGCAAATTTCCAAAACATCTGCTGTATTTATTTATCTATATCTTTATTTATTGTAAAAAGGGCAATTCTGTTCTTAGTAAACAAAAGCATTGTTTATTGTTACATTATTACTGATACTGATGTATACAATTGACTAATTCAAGTTTTGGATATTGTTTTCATTGAAAGAGAGTAGAATATTCTTGAAAAAAATTATTAGAGAAAAAACTACTGTATGACATGGATTTTTTGCTTTGCTTAGTCTTTGTCATCTTAAAAAACTAGATTTTTTAAGTTTTTGACTAGTCATGAAAAAGAAGAAATAGGAAACTAAATAAAACCTTAAAAAAAGCTTTTAAGCCTCAAAAAAACCCCAAAACCAAAACACATGCACAAAAACAAACAAACAAACAAAAACCAATAGAAAATGACCACACCCTACTGAGCTTACAGACTTAGCTGTAGTTACTATAAGTGCAACACATTGGTGAGGGACAGCATGTCCTTACCAATGACTCCACATTGATCAGCAGTCTCCAGAAACGACTGGAGATGCCCCTGGGATCCTGAGATTCACTGAACCCCGAGTAGTTATTAGAAGAAGCTCCCCCTTACCTAGCACAGGTGGAAACATGGTACATTACTGAAACAGATATTTAAGAGGCAGGAATCATTACCCTTGGTCTGTCAACTTGGAAACGGAGGAGATGATCTGAATGTCCTCTGTGCACATAAGCTAAGGATGTACATAGAGAAAGAAAGTTTATTATGTCTTTCAGGACAAATTCTTTTGTGTATTCTCTTTCCTTCTCCAGATCAAAATGATGACAACACATCCAGTTTATTGACAAGTCTACTCTCTCTACTTTTCTTTTTTTCTCTCCCCTCTCTCCTCAGAGGAGAAGTACTAAACTTTCAAACTCCAATTTCATCTACAGATACATTCTCAGGTAAAGGAAGATGGAGTTTACCCTAAATTTATCTTTCCTTGTTTGTGTGTGTGTGCGGGTGGATGTGGGGATTGGCTGGTTGTATCTTAAACAGGTAATATGACTTTTCCTGATACCTTGTTTCTAAATCAGGATTGTCACTTCTTCACCCCTTTGGCCAATATAGCTTACACAGGCTGAAGTCTGTACTGAACAGAAGCATTCAGGAGTTCAAGACAGTACTGAAAAATAGATGGGCAGAAAGATATTTTGTAGGAACTCTGCTTCCTTTGGTAGTTAAGAGACAAGCTACGTAATGAGATCTCAGTTCAATTAGTATTAAAACATTAAGTAACTCCTAAGAAAAGAGAGCATGAAATAGGATAAGTAATTGTGAAGGTGAAATCAAAATGTCCCTTTCGTTTGTCTCAGGAATCAGTTTATGTTGACCCTTCCCTGCTTCATTTGTATTGCTAAAACAAAACATTACTTTAAGAAGGTAAGTGAATTCAAGTAATAAGAAATTAAATCCCATAATTACTCATAAAAATAGAAACAAACAGAACAAGGAAGCAATGTGCAGTACACATGAGCCATACTGAAGCAGTGTGAATATTTTAAAAATTCTGAAATTTTAATAAGTATTTTTAACCTTATGTTTGAACATACTTAATTGTCCAAATTCAAATTTTCCTGTAAGTATTTCTATTCAACTACAAAGGCTGTATAACAGGCACTCACACTACCATATTTTACTCAGTATTTCCATGTTTAAGAGTTTCAGTCATATTGCCAGGCAGCAGGGGGGAAAAAACCAAATGACTCATCAAAAAAATACATAAATGAAAAAAATAATAATGGAAAAATATTAAAAACCAACTTTAAACTGCTAAGAAAGAGAATCAAGTTACCAGGATAAATTAAACTATTACCTTCATCTAAAAATTAAAACATTTGTATGTGCCTTTTGTCTCATATACATGTAAGTAAAGCAGTCGTTTCCTGTTTACAAAACTCCCAGTTTCAGTCACTATCTGCCATTCTGCCCAAAAAACCACCCCTCTTCAGTAAAACTTTTGAGAGCGGTTTTCTTCCCCCCAACTATCCACTTCCAATATTGAAGATCCAATTTTTCAATGAACTCTAATTTACTTACTACATAAATTAATATAAGGAATATTGTTTACTAAAGCATGTATCCAAGCACTAAAGCAAAGTTTAATATCGGAGTAAGCTTATGAACCGAAAAAGGTTCATAAAAGATTCAAGTTATGTTTTTTATTCCTGTAATTTAAAAAGTTTATACAGCTCTGCTGCAATATGAAAAAGTTTATTTTAGGACCTCCACGTAGAGTGCATACTGCACAAACATTGTGGTCCCAAAATACAGACATCACAGTCATGCAATTGAATTAGGAAGAGGTCACATGAATGTATCATCTTAGGCTTTCCTTTGCTTTAAATGCCTATAAATAAATCTTCTGGCAAAGAGTATGTGTTAATTTCTAAAACAAAAGTGTGCTGAGACACAACAGTCATGTTGTAAATTATCACAAAACCCACAAGCAAACAAAGAAAATAAATATCCAGAGCAGATCTTAAATCATTGGTGGTAGCAATGGTTAGGTGGATTCTCAGCAGATTTAGGTAATGGAAGTAAAGCTGTTATCAGTTGTTCTTAACGTCTTTTTATAAATTAAAATCTTTATTTGTCTGGTAGTAACATACCAAGGCCTTTCTTCCTCCAGTAAGTATATGAATTTCTCCCAATAAACACAGACAGTTCACTGCAAATGGATCCTTACGATGACAGCAGAGCTATTTGATGGAAATTCACAAACCACCATCTGACAGTTCGCAGAAGATTTTAAAAATAGAGCCGGGGTTTCCGTTGTCAGTCTACTCCCTCAGCAGTGGTTGGATCAAAGCATGATCTCAACTCTGGAACATACTTCCAGATCTTATATCAGCATCTTATATCAGGTCATCAGCAAGGTAGAATAAGCAAATCATTAGACAGCAATAAAACGCAGACAGTTCTTTTCACAGAAATTAATATTTCTGAATAAAAATTTGCTTCAGAAGGTTGGTATTTCGGTATTGACCATTTTGCTTCTTTTCTTCAATACAACTTCCAGCCTATAGACTCGCCATTGAAGCATTTACAAAGTTTTCTGTCTTTCGTATCACAGCTTTCCCTGACTCTCCCCTCGCTCAGTTCTTCATGGAAGTGAGACAACGTGAGAAAGGAACAACCACACCAACCAAGACCAAGAGTAACACTCAAAATACTTATTTATCATCTGTCATAAAAGCTGAGTACTAAATATTATTTAAAATCACTGATTACACACTGTAAGGCAGGAGAAAAAAAATCCTTATTAACAGAGCTGGAGTGAACTGGCCATGCAGACCAGCTCGATGCAAATCAGTAGCAAAGTAAATACGTCTTCTCCTATCAGGCAGAGTCCTGTCTTGCTTTAAGAAATGAATTGACTTTAAGTTCACATGTTAATTCTTAGAATGGCAGATTAAAAACATCGAGATCTATTCCATGCTGATCAAGGAAGTGGAATTAGCCAAGAAAGGTGTATCCTGCATCAGTACCTTATGATTTCCTACTGAATGGACCCATTAGAGTGGGTCTCAAGAGGGCCATGGAAACGGTCAGAGCATCAGAACACTTCTCCTCCAAGAAAGGGTGAGTGTTGAGGTTGCGCAGCCTGGAGAACAGAAGGCTCTGGAGAGACCTAACTGGGGCCTTTCAGTATCTAAGAGGGGCTTATAAGAAAGGTTAAGAGAGAATTTTATCAGGTTCTGTAGTGGCAGGACAAGGGGCAACAGTTTAAAATTTGAAGACAGAAGGTTTAGATTCGACACGAGGAAGAATTTTTTTAGGATGAGGTTAGTAAGACACTGGAACACTGTGTCCAGAGACGTTGCAAATGCCCCATCGTTGGAACTGTTCAAATGGCGGGACAGGGCTCTGAGCAACCTGATCCAGTGAACAATGACCCTGGCTGTGGCAGGGGTTTGGTCTGGGTGATCTTTAAAGATCCCTTCTGACCCAAACCATCCTATGATTCTGTCAATTGTGGCGTCAGTATTGGCATGCTTTGCACCTCTGACATTCATGACCTCTAGCACAACATTCTATGAGCAAATGAAGAAATGGCAAGATTTGTTAGAAAAGGAGGGTAATACAGTTCATTTTTGGAGAGAGAAATGAATGCAAAAAGCATTATTGCATCTGTACATACTTGCATATATTTTTTTGTTTTCCCCATTTATTTTACACCTGGAACAAGTGATATACTGGCAGACAAACCAGTTAGCAGCAGAAAGATATAATGTCAGACATCCATAACAACAAATATATTTTCACTTCAGCAATTAACTGGCAACTGGAGATCGCAAATCTAAGGAAAATATTTGACATAATAAACTCAATCTGCAGGGTTTAACTTATAAATTTTTACATGATCAGAAATATTAATGGAATAGTCAATGTCTTGTCTCAATTACAGATGAACCAATTTTAAAAACCTGGCACCTAACAGCAAGAAGGAATCCAAATAGAAGCTGTCAGCCTTTTGGAATCTTAGTGCATGACCACTACCAGATTAGTAAAGATACCAATAGCAACAGACATTTAGGTCATATCTATTTCAACTGAGAATGGGTTTGCTTAGGATTTAGCATATCCTTTAAATAATTTATTCTGCATTTAAGATCACTGTTATCTCTAAACTACCAACTATAAATATCTCAGGTATTTATTTAACATCACAATTTGTAAAAGAATGTAAGATTTCCCTTTTGAACTAAAGGGTTTTGCTAGGAAACTTGACTGGTGACTTTGAGACAAAAATCCTGTGGATCCTTTTAAAGAGCCGAATACCATTCGGGGTTTTACACATTATCTATACTAACTGTTGGCAAGAGGGATATTTAGCATACAGTTTTAAAGATTAGGGTTGTTTTAAAAAAAACGCTACAAACAACAATCTATCTAGAATTTAAGTATCTCAAAAAAAGTTGGAAAAGGTTCCACAAAAAGATGAAATGAAGCAGACATTTGGTCAGTCAGTATATGAAGTTATAGGCTGGCTGCTTTCTACATGAAGATAGGGGAAACCTTTTTAAATATTTTCTAAAAATATTATTTTGAGAGGAGATTTTTCCGGAGTGACCTGAATTTAAGTATTTTCTTTGTCAGGTGAAGGCAGCAGAACTGCAGAAGAATGGACAGTAGCATTTAAGCACGTACAGTGTGTTTGCAAGACCCAGGTCTTTTCACCAGGGCTCAGAACCAAAGAGAGCCTGTGAAGAGTTAAAAAACAGTATAAATACCACTTATCCGGTTTTTAGGAGAAATTAAAAAAAAAAAACCAAACAAACAAACAAAACAACAAAGCCAAATGAGCTGGAATGTCACTATATATATAAAAAGTTTTTGCAAAGGACCCAAAGATGGAATGACATCAATGATGATACAAGACAGGTCTGAGGCAGAAATGCAGGGGATGACAGGCTCTAGAATTACTCGATGCCTTTCTTTTTAACCATAACTATTTTATATCTAGGGGAAAACAACTACACATTTTAAAGGAGTTTTTGATCATGAAACCAGAGATTTAGACTAAACCGCAGGCTTCTTTCCCAAACTTCTATAGACGAGACTGAAATATGGCTGTGAATACATAGCAAATGAGTAGTTAGGCTTGCATGGGCTGGTAAGAACGGAATAAGTATGAATCAGGTTCAAATGCTTACATATACACAGGGAGGATCATATATTATACAGAGAAACAATTATAGAAGAACTACAATAACTATGGTTATTCTAAACTAGTGAATACACAGATAAGGTAAAGGCATATATTCAGTCAATCTACAGATAGATGGATGTAGCGAAAAGAGCATTAAAGAGCTTTTATACACAGTTCTCCTCTTCAAACTATCAATTGAACTTCTCTAATACTATCCTAATTGAGTGAATGTCAGTATAGCATGTAAACCACCATGTGGTAGTATATGTTACTTAGCAAAAAAAATAAATCTGGCAAGAGCTTTTAGAATTTACTAGAAAATTAATACATTTCAATGGTACATTCCATTCTGTGCACCTATAGGCTATATATATATGTATAGAACTCATCATCAACTATAATTGAACTCATCATCAACTATAATTACTTCCCCAATGTTAAACTGCAGAATTAAAAGAATCTTTTTCAGTGAGCTATAGCGCTTACAAATTATTTTAAATATGCTTAGTATGAGGATATAATGCCTTTGAAATGCGGCTACATCTTCCATTTCTTTGTCCATACTCCACTATGCTGATACCACACTAGCTATATGCACATACCTGTTAGTTTATCATGGGTTTTTATCAGTAAATCTTTTCAAATAGTAGTCTGCTAAGATGAATTACACTCCTATTCCAATAAAAAATATAGAAAACCATAAATTACTGTCACGTATATTTAAACTTAATGATCTGTTACAATCCTGAATTATGACTTGCTGGAAATTTATTTCAGAAGTGATCTCTCTGATATTTTTGGCAATTCTTTAAAACAAAAAAACCTTGACATACTCAGTAATCATCCACATCTGTTACAGTTTAAAACGGAAAAGGCATCAGATGCAGGCAAAATTCCAAGAGAAATCTTTCAAACAGGGTTTGAAAAACACAGCAGATATTTTAACAGCCTTCATACAAAATACATTAAAAAGGACAGAATAAAGTAGAAAAGATGGCATACAAATAAAATGTGAAAACTGAAGTACATTCAAGTGCTGTCTATCCTATGTTAAGTATTTACACGTACTACTCAAGCTGGACTACAGAAAGTGCAATACTCATGGTTTAGACAAAAACTAGCAGGGATGGGATACTGAAAGAGCATAAATGAATCCTATCCATCGTATATATCCTCAAAAATAAAAAATTCAAACCACCAACAGCTGCATGGCAGTTTTCTCTGCACAGTGATTTTACAGATGTCTTATAGCTATTGCTACTCCAGTAGGAGATCCCTACAAATCTGCAAACAGCAGCAGTGTTTAAAAAAGTGGTAAATCCATCAGTACCCTCTAGTGAACTGAGTGGAAATATGTGAGGTAACTGCAGGTTCGACCCCAGATGTCTTATGTCAACCATGCTCTCATTACATTGAATCTATAATTGATAACTACAATTAATGGGAGCAGAATGATTAAGGCAAATATTTCTCAGTGTCTACCTAATTGATGCTACAAAGCGCAATAAAACCATGTTAATTTGCTTTGTTTTTTTCATAAATTAGATAGTGGACCCTGCCAAAGGAAAGTGCATTTGATTTTGTAATTAAGATAATTTCTATAGAAGTCAGTATCACTGTATTTCCCACTATCTATCCTAGATAAGATGTGCTTGCTTACTTGCAAATCACTTCATAGGGTTCCCTACAAAGTCTGTAGTATCTCTTCTACCAAAAATCAGCCATCACATTCACCAGCAAATTAGAGAGCCAAGTCTTTATAAGTTTTCAGCAGAGAAGTTTATAAATTTTACTACCATTTAATAATCACTGACAGGCACAGAACAGTCAGGTAAGCATATTGACTGAACATGGTTTATACACAACCACCCCTTTTTATATCTCCTCCTTTCTATCTCCTAGCACTACTCTGCTCTTACCCAATCCCCTTTCCCTAAACAAATCTTTCTAAATTTTGCAAACTCATACAGACCTCTCTCAAATATTAAAAATCTTCATGTTTACCTTATCAGTTACAAGTCCAGACTGGCCCTCTCCAAAGTGCTGGCTGCAGTTTCTTAGGGGACCATCAACTATTAGCTGAAGAGCTTTGGTCTTTGTCATTGTCTCCATTTTGCCACACCTACTAGCTTTGTATCTCTGCGTGGTTTTGTTTAACTACCACCCCCCTGCCACCCACCACCACTTTTTCTCCACTTAGTTCTTTTTTTACTACCTGTGGAAGGAAATGAGTTGGGAAAGATCCCATAGAATGCTCAAAGTTTTTCATCTCAAAATCAGGTACAACAGGTGCACTCGTTGATGAGCTCTTTATAGAGCAGAAAAGGCTAAAGGCTTCACAGAACATTAGGTTTGCATATGATCAAAATATGTGACACAAGATGTACAGATCATCAGTGGTGTATTAATGCTACACCACCACAAACACTATTCATTGATTCAACTCATTGCTGATGCAGATACAACGCAGCACACAGTTGTAAATGATAGAACAGAACAAAGTGTTACCTTTGATGTCCTATTTCAAATGCAGACACTATCCTGTTTCAGAGTTACAAATTTTCTTCCATACAAGTAACTGCATGCCTGAACTTTCAAAATTCATGGTTGTACTGTCCGCTTCTGTGAAAGCTTAGTTATCACTGGAGAGCTGAATTAGACTTTCTAATCAGGAATACTGAGCCTGATTTTATACTTCCATGTGCTAAGTTGGATTCATATCTTTCCTGACATATGATGAGAAAGGAAATGACAAAATCGATCACCACTTCAAGCTGTCTTGCATGGGAACTGTTATATTCCCACTGTGGGTTTCTGCACAGAAATTACTGCTTGACATCCATGATTTCTAAATGTTAATGTATACAAAACTCATCTGGGGTAAGAAAATAACTTAGAGTTATGAATCTTCCAAGTATTCGATGACTATTTTTTTTTAAAATCTAGATCCACATTTTGCTTCATATAGAGTCTATAACTTTTTGTTCAGGTAACCTGCAATGGACAACAAAACCTCTCATTCTAATTTTATTGCCATGTAGTATACCAGTGAGTGAAGTTACTTCAACATTTTCACTCATACTTTAAAACAAACAGAAGTAGTGGTAAGATAGCCAGAGATTTGGAGTATATCTGCTAGACCTTCTCTTCACAAGAACGGCTTTAAACCAAAATATAGACAGATAAATAAAATATCAGATTTTAATAGAATGAATTTAAATAGTAAAATCTGTACAATTCTTTTTAATTTAAGGACAAGATTGGTTGAATATTTGACTTCAGTATAATTTGGAGATCCATGGGGCTCATGTTGATCTTGAACCAGATTCAAAATTTCATATTAGTTAATTAACATTGATATTTCAATCTAACACGAACTCAAAGTAAAAGATGAAATACCAATTTCAGCTACCAGTATTTTCAAACTGATGTTTCTTGGCTTTTAGTCAAATGGCCTACAGTAAGAAATACAAGTTGCCACTCAGTGAACAAATGCAAAGGGAAACTCCTGTATTATCAAATCCACTGAAAGTTAAAAAATGCATTTTACACCATATCCCATGCAAAACAAAAGGTAAACATTGACTGCACCTAACACAAGCACTTGAGAGAGCCGTTCTGTATCATTCTTTCTAATGGTGAAAGTTTTAGCTGTTACCCAAACAGCAAGTCCAAGAGAAGTTGCTAAACATCAACAGTACCTTCAGAAAAGCACAGCTCATTCACATTTGACAAGATTTGCACTGGATTATTCTACTATTACTTACAATACAGAGGACATTACAAAAGAGTTACACTACCACCAGCAATAGGCAGGAAATACTTAGCAACAGGCAATAGCCCTGCCATTGTTAGCAGCCAAAATTATAACCATGACTCAGCAATGGCTGGGTATTTAATATGTCAAGCAAACAAATGCCTAAAAAACTCCACACATACCCCAAAATTGTTAGAGTAAGTTCTGCCTAAAGTTGCAGAAGGTATTACAGTGTTATTAATAAGGTAGAAATTATTTTATATAATGCTAGCAAGCCACATTACTTTTACATTATTTTTCCTTCTCCATAGTCAGTAACGTACTCTGCCTTACTTTTTCAACATCCACCAGAAACTGCTTTGAAACCACAATAATGGGCAGAGTTGAACCTATTTGTCTTCATGTAAATTCTAGATAAATTTTATATGTATACATATGTATGCACTGTGGTAAAATCTGGCCATACA
This sequence comes from Mesitornis unicolor, assembly GCF_000695765.1. Taxonomy (NCBI): domain Eukaryota; kingdom Metazoa; phylum Chordata; class Aves; order Mesitornithiformes; family Mesitornithidae; genus Mesitornis; species Mesitornis unicolor. Next base: position 25,234 of record NW_010157622.1, read on the forward strand.
TTGAAGACCTTTTGGAACACCTTTCTCCTCAGACAAAATTTTTAGGTAGAAACAGAGAACAGTGGGATAACCAAACACAGAAAAACTTTCAACCTTATTTGACTGTTATTTGACACGTAGAAGACATGTTCTCTTTAAATCACTGCACCAAGATTATTCCACGCACCCAGAGAATTACAGGCAGGTATATGGCTGTTTAGCCCCACATACACACCTTTTATTAAGTAGTTTAAGTAAGTATACAGTGTTTAAACATATTATGACTGAGCATACAGCAACAAGGAATCTTCTCCCTTTTCAGTTATTTACTAAACGCTGACTATTTGTGCTGTCAGTTGTGGATTTCAGATCAGAAAATTCTACCAATAGAACTGAAATTTCAGATCACCACAGTAGGCTTCATAGTATCTTTAGCCACCTTCGGCAGCATGAGATCCCTTGAGTGTGGCTGTTACGATACAACCCTAAGGATAAGTTTGAGTCAATTTCTAGGAATAATACTTCCTTCACAGGGACAACAAGGCAGATAAATGAATCATAAACACAGCAGACAAATGCATAAGTATATAGGGCTGAATGTTAAAATCACAAAAACTCCAATTAGAAGACAAACACTTTTGACAATTAAGTGAATGAAACAAATTAGCCTTTCTACACTTTCATTCATTAAAAAGATGACAAACATACTAACCATCCTTAATGATAATTTCTTTGCAGTTTTATAGGATTTTTTAATATTTCAAGTTTTCTCACATTCTCCCCTCCATCTTCAACAGAACACAGTCTTATTAGTTGAAACTCAAATTGGCTGGAATAAAATAAAATTTATAATCTACTACATCCAAACTCAGCAAACCCCTCAATTCTGCATTCTTGGTTCCGTATCTATTCATTAGTACAGTGCTCAAAGATGTCTGAAGCTCCAACACAATTGCTTTGTTCCTGTATTTTCAACCATGGCCACTACAGGAAAGTATGTTTATGTGAACAAGAGAACTCCCCAAGGGTCAGTACTGGGGCCAGTATTA
>NW_010157623.1:0-1813 GCF_000695765.1 Mesitornis unicolor
GGGGGGGACGTCCCCTTGGTGGGGGGGGTGACCGTCCCCCCCATGGGGCTTTGGTCCCTTTAGGGTTGGGGCTGTCCCTTCGGGGGGGGTTTGTGTCCCTTTTTGGGGTGGGTTCGTCCCTTTTTGGGGGGTTTCTGTCCCTTTGGAGTGGTGACAACCCCTCTTGGGGCTGACCCATCTCCTTTTTGGGGGTTTTCTGTCTCTTTGAGGGGGTCCTGTCCCCTTTCCTGTCCCTTTATTGGGGGTGTTTGTCCCTTTTTTGGGGGTTTCAGTCCCTTTGGGGTAAGGACCATGCCCTTGGGGGAGGTTTCTGTCCCTTTTTGGGGGGTCTCAGTCCTTTTTTGGGGCTTTCTGTCCCTTTGGGGTGGTGACAACCCCTCTTGGGGCTGATCCATCCCCTTTTGGGGGGTTTCTGTCCCTTTTTGGGGGTTTCAGTCCCTTTGGGGTAAGCACCATTCCCTTGGAGGGCTTTTCTGTCCCTTTTAAGGGGTCTCTGTCCCTTTTTTTGGGGGTTTCAGTCCTTTTTGGGGTGTTTCTGGCCCTTTGAGGGGGTTCTTGTCCCTTTTTGGGGGGTTTCTGTCCCTTTAGAGTGGTGACAACCCCTCTTGGGGCTGACCCATCTCCTTTTTGGGGGTTTTCTGTCTCTTTGAGGGGGTCCTGTCCCTTTTTGGGGGTTTCTGTCCCTTTGGGGTAAGGACCATGCCCTTGGGGGGGGTTTCTGTCCCTTTTAGTGGGGTCTTGTCCCTTTTTTGGGGGGGTTCCTGTCCCTCTTTGAGGGTCCTGTCCCTTTTTGGGGGGGTTCTGTCCCTTTGGGGTAAGCACCATTCCCTTGGGGGGCTTTTCTGTCCCCTTTAGGGGGGGTCTTGTCCCTTTTTTGGGGGGTCTCTGTCCCTTTTTGGGGGGTTTCAACCCTTTTTTTGGAGGTTTCTGTCCCTTTGGGGTGGTGACAACCCCTCTTGGGGGTGACCCATCCCCTTTTTGGGGGGTCCCTGTCCCTTTAGGGAGAGTTTCTGGTCCCTTTTTGGAGGTTTCTGTCCCTTTGGGGTAAGGACCATTCCCTTGGGGGTCGTTTCTGTCCCTTCTGGGGTGGTTCCTGTCCCTTTTTGAGGGGCTTTTCTGTCCCTTTAGAGGGGTCCTGTCCCTTTTTGGGGGTTTCAGTCCCTTTGGGGTAAGGACCATTCCCTTGGGGGGCTTTTCTGTCCCCTTTAGGGGGGTCTTGTCCCTTTTTGGGGGGATTTCTGTCCTTTTTGGGGGGTTTCAACCCTTTTTTGGGGGTTTCTGTCCCTTTTTTTGGGGGTTTCAGTTCTTTTTTGGGGGTTTCTGTCCCTTTGGGGTAAGCACCATTCCCCTGGGAGGGTTTCCTGTCCCTTTGAGGGGGGTCTCTGTCCCTTTTTTTGGGGGTTTCAGTCCTTTTTGGGGGGGTTTCTGACCCTCCGAGGGGCTTTTCTGTCCCTTTAGAGGGGTCCCTGTCCCTTTAGGGAGAGTTTCTGTCCCTTTTGGGGGGTTTCAACCCTTTTTTGGGGGTTTCAGTCCTTTTTGGGGGTTTCAGTCCCTTTGGGGTAAGCACCATTCCCCTGGGAGGGTTTCCTGTCCCTTTTAGGGGGGTCCTGTCCCTTTTTTGGGGGGTTTCAGTCCTTTTTGGGGTGTTTCTGGCCCTTTGAGGGGGTTCTTGTCCCTTTTTTTGGGGGTTTCTGTCCCTTTGGGGTGGCCACAACCCCTCTTGGGGCTGACCCATCCCCTTTTTGGGGTGTTTCTGTCCCTTTTGGGGGGTTTCCTGTCCCTTTTGGGGGGGTTTCTGTCCTTTTGGGGGGTT
>NW_010157623.1:1960-2170 GCF_000695765.1 Mesitornis unicolor
CCCCCTCAAAGTCCCCGCTGTGAGGGTGTCCCGTCCCCCCCTTCCCCAAACCAAAAAGCCGCACCTGGTTGGTGGCCTGGATCAGCTCCTGCGCCTTGGCCCTGCTGGCCAGGTTGGCCTCTTCCATCTTGAACAGCAGCGCGGTCACTGCAAGGGGGGGGAGAACATAAAAACCCCTTAAAATTGGGGTGACCCCCAACCCCCCCCACC
>NW_010157624.1:0-21913 GCF_000695765.1 Mesitornis unicolor
TTCTGTGATTCTGTGATTCTGTGATTGTTCCCTTGTAAAAAGTAAAATATCTTAATTCTTCTTCAGTAATGACTTTTGTCGGTAGTGACAGTAGTGACATTTGCCTGTGAAGTTACATGTAAATGTAGTGGTCCCAGACACAAAGAAATGATCGGGGTATGGTGCCCAGGCTGTGTGGCTCTGGGAAAAGGGACGAAGGTGGGGAACTTGGTCAAAGAGTGGCTGTGCTTTCAACAGCTGTCTTAGTGCAGCCTTTGGATTCCTTCATTTTCTTTTCCTATGAAAAGAAAACTCCAGAGTAATGAGAAGAGGTTAAGAAGAAAAGTGCTGAAGCTGAGGCTGTGAACTGAGGAATGTTTGTCTTTCCTTTGGGCTCAAAGTGCTTCACTGCTTTTCCTATGATTAATGACTTCTTGAAGGTTTAAGCAAATACCCATTGTGATCCCTGGATATTTTACAGCATCCTCCGTGTTTTATCTCATGGTTGGTGTAGAAGCTTAGAGCGATCCACTTCAAAGCAGTCTGAGTCCACCTGCACTGACAAGCTGCTTTTACAGCCCTTCCTTGCTGTTATGTCTTGACCACAAATTTTGGAGAAGCTTTGAAGTCAGGCTACCTTGACACAGTTCTGCTGCCTGCAGTTTTCAGCGAGGTCAGTTTGTTCAACTCCTTGACACATTCAGGTTTAAATTAATATCTGATCATTAAAAGTTGGATTTCACTGTTTTCACTTTATCCCTCTATCACAAAATCGCAGAATGGTGGAAGTTGGAAGGGACCTCTGGAGGTCATCTGGTCCAACCCCGCTGTTCAAGAATGGCCACCTAGAGTCAATTGCCCAGTATTGTGCCCAAACAGCTTTTAAATATCTCCAAGGAGGGAGATCACAGAATCACAGAATACTAGGAGTTGAAAGGGACCTTGAAAGATCCAGTCCAACCCCTGCCAGAGCAGGATCACCTAGACCTAGATTTCACAGGCTGTTCCAGTGCTCAATCACCCTCACAGTAGAAAAGTGTTTCCTGATGTTCAGATGGAACCTCCTGTGTCAGTTTGTGCCCATTGCCTCTGGTCCTGTCTCTGGGCACCACTGGCTCTGGCTCTGTTCTCTTTGTAACCCCGACTTTAGGTATTTATATACATTAACAAATCCCCCTGAGCCTTCTCTTCTTTTCACTAAACAGTCCCAGCTCTCAGCCGTACCTCACAGAAGAGATGCTGCAGTTTCTTAATCATCTTCATGACCCTTCGCTGGAGTCTCTCCAGTATGTCCATATCTCTTGTTCCAAGGAGCCCAGAACTGAACATAGGACTTCAAAGGTGGCCTCATCAGTGCTGAGTAGATGGGAAGGATCACCTCCCTTGTCCTGCTGGCAGTGCTTTAACTAATGTAGCCTAGGATACCAATCTCTGTCTTTGCTTCAAGGGGACATTGCTGGCTCATGTTCAACCACTTGCTTATATGCTGAAGAAACTCATTGCAGCAACTTTTCTGTTCTTCCAATGTCAATCCCTTGTAAAAACCTGGAAAGACGCTCATTGTGCAGTTAGAGAGAGAATTTCCAAAGCATAGGGATGAATGACTAACCAGCAAATAATCCATAACTAACAACCACGTTCTAAATGCTTAAGATGTACAGGTGAATTAGCTACACATGTCAGCATCTGAGTTATTCAACACAGGCTCGCTTTGCAGACCTCTTCAACAGAGTAACTGAAACTTATGGTCTGGTTCATCTCATGCAAAGGCAGATATTTAAATATGCTAAATGAATCATGAGGTACATATTTCTAATAAAGAAAGTCTAGCCTCTGCTGCAGATTCTTAAAGTTTGGGGAAGTGAATTCTACCATACAAAGAGAAGGCTTAACTTATTTAGAAGGTGTATAAATATTCAGGGTTTCATTAATAGGTAGTAATTTTTTCCTAATGCTAACTCTAACCAAGCTATATCTCACCTTCATCTCTTTATTTCTCCTGATGAAAGCTGTTTACAATGAATTATTCTCTTTGTGTTTGTTTTTATTAAATCAGAGATTCTGAGGAATAAAAATGATACCACCACCCCAGATAAAACAAACCCTGGTTGAATGTAGTATGGAACTGCTTGAGTTTGAGCCTTGTATTCTCCAGTTTGAACCATCTTATTATTGATACTGCCACTGTTCCAGGTAAGAAAATGCAGCCTACTGCCTCTACATATTTAAGACAGTGAGATTTTGTTTTTTTGAAATTTCTCCAGATAATTTGTCTCATGGAAGAATAAGAAGCAGGAAAAGGAGCAGTGCTTTTTTGGTTACGAATCTATGTTTTAATAGCTTAGTGTCTCATATATATATTTTATTTTTTAAAAAAATTCATATTACTTTCAACCTTGTGTGCCTAATTCTCTCTTTCCTCTAAGGGCACTCATACTCCAAAGCCTGTATCCATTACTCCAGTAACTGTATATATTTATTTTCAAGATGTCCTTGTAGTTTTTCATGCTCTTTGTGATGCATGAAAACCAATTTACTTTTTTTCTCCTAGATGCTAACTTGTCCTTCCCATCTGCCCCTATAAATGGTAATGAGAAAAAGAGTTAGGCCAGCACTCTGGTATTTTATATATAAATTTTAACCATGAGTGAATTTGTTTCTTCTGAAAATATGACAACTAATAGCCATGACTGTAGCTGAATGAAATCTCTGGCAGTGCTGTGCTTTCTTTGCACAGCTCAGCCTGTCAGATGTCTTCCATGGAAATGGGCATTTGAATCCTGGAAACAGACATTGAACTTTTGTCATTTCCTTTCCTTTTTCCCTTTATCCTCCTCGCTGCCTAACAGGAGGTCTAACACATTACATGCACCATACATTGATATTTTCCATGGCATAGGAGTCTCAGGTAATAAAGTTGGTCATTCAGACAGCCCGGGGGAGTTAATCTCCTTGATACTTTCTGATGGTTGATGTACGTGTAAGCTCTCAGGCCAGATATTTTTAATCATTGTAGCAGGACAAATTACTAAAAACCAGAACTTTTTAAATTACACCTAGAGTTCTGGCAACCTTAATTTTCTGAAGAAGCTGAAAGAGTAAATGACAAGCTCCAATTTTTCTACTGAACTACTATCATTTACTGAACTAACAGGAGCCTCAGAAATGGAGGCTCCTCAAAATCAATCTCTGCTGCTTTTCTTCAAGGGCAAGGGAAAAATATGCTCAACAGCATTCCTTAGAATAATTAAAGCTTAGCTTTGATCTGCTCTCCCCACCTTATCCCACTGCCTCTGCAGGCAGTGCCACTTTGTGGTGAAATTCTAGCAGTCACTGTTTGGATGCAATCTTGAATCACTAAAATAAATGCAAAGTTGTCTTATAAATATCAGCTTCATGAATCACAGAAATGAGAACTGGAATTTTGGGAAACTGAGAAGAAAAACAGTGAAAAATTCACCTTCACCTGACATTACATTAATTTGGAGGTGTACCTCTATAATTAAGTGACTTATGCATTTTTCTGCATTCATTTCACAGATTATTTTGTTCCCATGTGAATAAGTTATCCATGTGTAACTATGCATTATATAGGAAATAAAGAAGTACCTAATTTTTCTATTATGATCTGTCTTCTCAGACCATACTGATATTTGTGTGTCATGGGCAAATCTTTATTCAACCATATTTAAACAAGTTTATGACCTTCAGATCTTAAATTTAAGGACATTTTTATACTTGCATAGAGATAAATGAGAAAAAATTCCAGTGGAAGTTAGAGCTCCTTTCTTCATTGAACTAGACACATAGAATTGTAAATATTCAGCTACCACATACTAGTGAATAAAGACAAAGAAGAAGAACCTTAGCTATGGGGATGGGGGGGGATTGTGCTGATATTGTTGATCTCTCTGTTTTTAAATATCTAGTGTGAGCCTATGTTTTCTTATGAAAAGATTGTCTGAATGGTTTTAGATTTAAGTATTCCTTGTCCAAATATCTGTTGAGGTAATTTCACCCAAAATCAAAGTACAGTGATGCTCCACAATTTTGGAGGCATCAAGGAAGAGTTTGGAAGATGCCATGAGACTTTATTTTCCTCTTAACTTTCCGCTCTCCTGCCCATAAGCAATGACACTCTCAGAAGATGGGATCTGGGTGTGTTGTGTCTTATAGGCTTGTAGCTAGCAAAACCTGGATTGACTCAATGAAATAATCTGGTGTATTGGGTTTTCTGTGAGGGGTTTATGATTATCTTTGGTAATGGGGGAAAGGCTGTGGCGATGGCCCTTTAAGAATCTACCTGAAAAGTTCCCCCTCTTCCTTTGTCAGACCCACCTCTGACCAGGGTCAAGCCAATCAGCGCCCCTGCAAACTCATGTATTTAAGGAGGCTACAGGGGATGCTTTTTGGCTCTGGTCCTAACTGAAGCCCAAGTCCTACTGCAGCTCCAACCCAAAAAGAGAGAAAGAAGGGAAATCTTCAGACCTGCAGTGGAGAAAGGAGTGGGGCCTGAGGAGAACAACTTTGAAGGACACCAAGGTTGATTGAAGGAAAGAAAGGAGAGGGAGGAGGAGGAGGACACAGAACTCAGGTTCCCCTTTTGCAACCCATGGTGAGAGGTGGGTTGACTGGTAATGCGTGAGGGAACTGTGACCATGGGCAGACCCAGATTGGACTTTTGAGGATTTTTTTCCCCTCTGGAAAGGATGCCACGTGGAAGCAGAGAGAGAGAGATACTGGGCAGAGTCCTTCCTACTCCTGAGGAGCACACAGAAACTGGGAACAAAGCTGAGCCTGGGAAGAAGGGAGGGGTGAGGGAAGGTGTTTGACTTTAAGATCTGGTTGTATCTCCCATTGTTCTACTCTGATGTTGGTAACAAATTAAAATTGCTTTGTTTTTGTTCCTTATGATGAGTCAGTCTTTTGCCCATGACCTTTAAGTAGTGAGAAGCCCTCCCAGCCCTTATTCTGACCAGCCCCTTTCTGGGGCATCGCAGTGCTCAGTTACGCACTGGGCCTAAACCATAACATCTTGTGAAACTCAGCACTGACTAAATGATTTGGGAAGGGAGTGCAAGCTCACTGGTTAGTAATCACTTTCCTCTTCCAAATTTCCATATTTTTTGAGGAAGATACAAAACTGATTTTTGTTATAGTCAGATATTTTACATTTGTTATTCGTCCAAGTATGTTTAGAAGCATAACTACTTTGTATTACCTTCTCTGAAAGCTTATATTGTCCTTGGGAACAAAGCAAAAAGTTTTCCTGTTTCACAGAAGTGAATAGTTCCACTAAATAACTCTACTTCTTTTGTTCATCTTTAAACTCAGGCATAGCAAGGATATTCAGGATGAGCAGATCATAAAAGTTAAGATTAAAATAAACAGCAGCAAAGAGAAATTTCAAGAGAAAAATGCAATTTAGAGAGTAAAACCATACTGTTGAAAACTTCAATATGTCAAAAGATAAAATGAACAGGACTGTCTCCATGAATATCTGATGGATAGGCAGTCAACAGCAATTGCACTGTCTATGTGCCAGCTGACAAAAGTGATGATTCACCATCAGGTGACCACAAATTAATTGGAAATGAAACTTGTGTGTTCCAGAGCTAATGTTTGCAATACACTAACACAGAGCTTCCTGTGGCCCCTTGCTGCTGCTGCTAGCAGGGTGTGCATTACTTCTCTAGCACAGACTTGCCTTGAATAATAAAACAGACAGCTTTGCACCAACAAGAAACTCGTGTCAAAACACATTTTGTACCAACAGGGAGAAATAGGTAGTAGTGATGCAGCGTGACTTCCCACTGACAAACATGATGACCTGCAGGTTTTTTCATGCAGCACTGATACTCTGTAATTAGGTAGATTCCTAATAATTTTGCTACTTGGGAGTAATTGAGTAAAGAAAATTAGCTTCTATTCCTGCATCATCTGACTCACAGTGCCAGATCCAGTTTTATTCAACATCCATACCTATTTGCCTTTGTGTACTTAATGAATTGATTATAGAAGAAGTTTAGCCAATACTGAAAGAAGGGCTTAATCCAGAACTCACTCTAATATGTAAGTTGATTTCTGTCAGTGATGGATCAATATACTCACAAGTGCTTCAAATTACTTCAGTAGGATTGAGTGAGGAAGACTTTGTCAGGAGTGGTAAATACCTTTTTTGTTAAAGGATTCTTAAAAATAATAATAAAAGGGAAAAAAATGGATGTTTTCAAGCACAGTATTTATATTACCTTTGTCACAAGTGCTCTTCTAGTTTTGCAAACTGATCCAGCCAGGTTTTCGAATGGAAGCTAACAAGCGTAAGACTGAGAAGTGAAATGAAAAAAAAAAAAAGGTCAAGCTTCATTTCTAAATTCGATAGAAAGTACAATCTGATCTTACTCTGAAAGTATGGATGAAGAAACATTATTTTTTAAAATCTACACAAAATTAATTACTCTTTTTTCTGTTGGTTTTTGGTTGTTTTTTGTTTGGTTTTATTTTTAATTCTTGGAAGAAGAAAGATAAAGTTTTACTCACTTATGTTTGAATTTTCTGCTATTAGACAGGAGGCAAAACCTCAGTTATCCATATAATTTTTGTGATTTTGCTGAATCCTGGGTCATATTGGAGAAATATGGGGAACTCCAAAGTGGAAAATATAGGGGGAAATATCTCTGAACTGAACAAAGCTTCCACAAGGTGTAAGGCATGGAAGTAAAACTGGACGAAGATGGGTAAACAAAGAGTAGAAGAAATCGATGATGTAAGATTAGTTACCACAACAGGGAGTCCTATAGCCACAAAACCCATTGACTGGTTGAGGTCTGTGGTAAAGAAAGGATATAAAGAGAAATGTAAATTGACCAACAAGATAGTTTTGCTTTTATGAATAGGAAACCCATCTCAGCTGAGACAGGCAAAACAGGCTAAGTAAATAAGCCTTTGGCAATTAAATAATAGGCTCATTGAGGATGACTTAGCTAATTTAGGTTAGAGTTAACAGCTCGGTAGTAAATAGAAGAGGGTGAGTGAGCTTGATAAAAGCATTAGAAACAAACCTCAAGTGAGAGGAAATGGGATGATGTAGCAGAGTGAGAAAGTAGCCACTCTTGGGGTTTAAAACATTAACAACAACAAAGGAAAAGACAGTGAAAATCAGACTGTGAGAAGTTGAGAACCTGAGTAAGAATTTCTTGTATACATAGAAGATATCATTTTCAAAGATGATCTGAAAGATTTAGATGTGAAGAATCCCTATGTGGATGGAGACTCCTCATTCAATGGATTGATGAATCTGTGTGATAGTTATATTTATTTAGTGGTTGATGAAAAAAATAGTGTGATGAATTAATGAAAAGACAAAGAACTCTGCCACAGCCTTTTTGGGTTGAAAACATCAGGCAAGATTTTATCAGAAAACAGAGAACATAGAAAAGATTTGATTAATCTGACTTTGCTGCCATCTAGGATGCAGGTATCCAGATTGTAGAGTTCAGGAACCTACTTGATCACCCTTAGTGACCTGGTAAAATGAGGATATAAACATCATAAATGTGTAGAGAAAGAGTGAATGAAGATTTTTCTGAAATACATGTGAAGTACTTAGAGAAATTAGAGGATGGAAAAACTATACGTTATGCATCTTAGGGAGGGAAACCTTGAAAACAAAGTGCCTGAGAAACTCTTGAGTAGATGGGTAACAAGTCAAGAGAGAGGGGAGAATATGCATAGTCTGATTTTTGGTCAGAGATACATAAGAGATGATAGTGAGAGTGGTGTAACTCATGAGCATGAAAGAAGTGAGGCTAAAATGGAATTACAGGAGAGAAACTCCAGGGGGCAGCTGCAGACAATGAAAAGGGAAGACAATAGTAGCTGGAAATGAAATTGGATACTACGTGTTGATTTTTAAATTGTGGTTTAATTAAAAAAAATAATAAAAGAGAAAATCCTTGAAGTTTTGAGGAGAAAATAAGAGTACAGCTGCAGCTTAAAGTCAAAGCTGAGATCAGAGAATAAACAGAGGAAAAGACTGGTTGGAAGAGCATGAATGACCACTTCGGGTTTTTTAGAGAAAGAAGGAAAAGTTTTGATGGGAGGAAGTTTAGAATGTGTGAGGTGAAAAATTAAAGACTTGTTTTGTAGAAAAATATAAAGACAGGGGAAAGGAGGTAAAACTTGTGTGCAATCTAACATGAAAACAAAAAGATTTTTCTCTACAATTTTTCTTTTTTTTTTCCCTGTTTGTTTGTTGTTGTTGTTGTTGTTTTGTTTCTTTGGGGTTTTTGGGGGATGTTTGTTTGTTTGTTTTAAATTTGGAATAGCTTCATCACTTCTGTAATGATCCTGGTTATACTGAATGAAACTGTCTAGATCATAAGTGACATATTCGCTGACATCAAACAGACTTTGTATTAACCAGTTGACAGCTACTGAAGACTTCGTCACCTATGAAAACACAACCTCCCATTGTGTGTGGTGCTGGACATAATACACTTAGCACTGGGCAGGGTATTATCCTGAAAATTTCAGATCAGAAATAATACATATTCACATTCCAGGACAGTCATATAATATACGCTCTGCAGGGAGTAAGGGAAGAGGGAAAAGAAGCAAAAAATGAGTAGTCACTTTTAAAATAACTTGTTCTTCTGCAACACTTACCATTTAATAACCTTTGCAGATACTGAACCATGAGATGTAACAGTATTTTTCCAAAACAGACAAATGCAATTTGCAAGCTGCAGGTATACAGCTACTTCAGTCCAGCGCAAGCTGGTGCTCTGCGTGGAGCTTTTGTGCTATACCAGGATTTAGGTGGTTGCACAAAGAAACAGATTAGAGATTTTATCAGCTGGAAACTGATTAACTTTGTGTGCTTCTTTCAGCTGAACCAATTCCTCTGTCTGGCTGCAGAAACACAAACGCTAGTAAAAGGCAGGTGAGCAAGCAGGCATGGATGGCTTTCTTCTACCAAACCACGTATTTGCCAAAATTATGTCCTAATTCAAGGCAAACATGGAGTCTGAGCTTATTATTCTTAAATATATCTAGTTGCAAGGGAGCTGTAATATGCATGGAGATGGAAGGCAGAGGAAGGTTTGTGAGTCAGTTTTCTCCTGAACACTGCAAGTGCTCGTCTGTTTTTTCATTGCCTGGTGAGAAAAACTTCACTTTATTCTTGTTCTGCATAAGGTTCTGATTCAAATGTTTTCAGGTTTGTTTGTTTTATTACCCTTATTAATGTTCATTTTTCTCTTCAGACTTTTGCTTCTCCTTTCTATTTTAAACTGCAAATACAATTGGAAAAAACCCAAATTAATCAAAAGGTATAAAGTGAGAACAGATAGGGCTGTTTTGCTTTCAGTCCTTGAATAAAGAGATATTGTAATGAAGAGTAAAGCAATCAATATGTCCAGGTTGGGGGGGAAATAAAAAAGTTCCTTGAATTTACAAAATTTGGTGAAATACAGGTACAAAGAATAATTTTGGAAATCACAGAATATTAGGAGTTGGAAGGGACCTCGAAAGATCACCCAGTCCAACCCCTGCCAGAGCAGGATCACCAGACCAGGTCACACAGGAACACAGCCAGGTTGGTTTTGAATGTCTCCAGAGGAGACTCCACGGCCTCTCTGGGCAGCCAGTTCCAGTGCTCCATAACCCTTACAGTAAAAAAGTTTTTCCTCATGTTCAGATTGAAATTGGATCTTCTTTTTTTTCCACTCTGAATAATTGTTACTCTAAAAGGTCTTGCATTGATCACTATTATGTCCCAAGAAAACCAGAGCCAAGAGGAGAAACACTGAATTCCCTCTGATTTCTCCAACAGGGAGCACACAATAGTGGCTCTGTAAGTGTGGGGGACTTGAGCAATAGTGACTCAAGGTATGCTGAATTTCCAAATTGCTGAATAAGGGGCTTCACTTTTTAGCAAGTTAACAGCAGTGATTTGTTATTTAAAGGAGTAGATAGAAGAAGAAGATTTTGTGTCGATTGCATACTGGTTTTGAATGCATTCAAATGCAAAAAACCCTCAACCTTAATGGAAATAAAACTATTTTAAAATGGGAAAGAGGAAATGTCTGTCTGTAGCAAACCAATTTTGTTTTATTTATTTCCTTCTACATGATAAGAAAGGCTAGGAAGACCACAGATTTCTGTCTTTGTCCCTCCTCTTCAGGCAGGAACAGCTACTGAAGCCATTCCTGGCAGATTTGCAGAAGGTGTTCTTAAAATCCTAAAATCGCTAGCTGGATTAACTCACTGCAATGTTGCAAACCGTTGGATAACCCATGCTCTGAATCCCAAATCACACTTTGTCGATAAACGCCTTCAACACTATTGACAAAAGCTTAAATGAATGTCTGCATGATCCCGCTTCTAAAAGCGCATAGAGCGAAAGGTATTAAATGCTGACAAGGTGGAGGTAGTTCACAGAAGGCCAATAGCTAAACACATTGTTCAGAGATGGAATGGTCTATTAGGATGTATGTATCCACAGCTCTGACAATACACTATTTTTTCCTTTCTTAGCCACAATTTGCTGTATAATTCTAAAATCTTCAAATATTGGACTGTTTCCTCACATGCTCTTGCATGTGTTGTTTAGATAAGCAGGATGTGTTATCTTGTCGTTTACTCCTTTCTGTACCTCATTTGTTTTTTCCTTTCATCTGTTCCTTCTTACATTTTCTACATTTTGTCACTATAACTCAGTGTAACACTTCAGATGCTTCATGGGTAATGATAAATATAGTTATATGTTTTAATCTTGGCGATGTAGTAGGACCAAAAACATATATAATTCACAGTGTCTATTCTGGAGAAAATTGTTTCATCATTTCCATTTTTATGCTTGCAAGGTTCATTCATGCTGTCAGGCTTGGAGAACATTTAGATAGAGGTGTAGACACAGTAATAATCCAGAAGTATTTTAAGGATGTTGGTGATAAGGACATAAGTGGATGAGTGCTATCATCATTTCTCTGTCTTTTATAATCAGAACTAAAAACCTTCTAAGAAGAAGATCTCAAAACTCTAGATCTCACACACAGACTAAATCAGAATCAGTTCATGTCCTGAAGAGCTTCTTTGGTATTATTAATGGATTTACTGTATTCTCTGTTAGTTCTAATCACCTGGAGTGAAGCTGTTTACTTGTCTTTCCCAGGACTTCAAGAAAGATTCTGAATTCACAGGTTTGGGCTGTGGAAACTCTATACTCTTTGGGCTCCATTTAGTTAAGTTGATTAAATCTCCTTTGAATAAACACCTAATGCACAGAGAGACACCTACATTCAGCTTCATTAATCTGCAGTCTTAAGTTTATATATCATGACCATTAAATGTAATCCTACCCTGAAATACTAATTGCTTCTCTGCTTAAAAAAGTATTTTAACACTTTAAGATAAACTACAGGGACAGTCTCTTCTTGGGTTTTGTGGGGTTTTTTGGTTTAGTTTGGTTGGTTGGGTTGTTTTTTTTTACACACTGCTATTAAGTTCCCACTGCACTGTTCAAAGCAAATATACAAAACTTTCAGTCAGCCTTGAGAAACTAGAAATCCTTGCTAGAAATACTCAATTATAAATGTTTCTTGGAATTTAGAAACTGCATCTGCTTACTGGAAGTTCATCTGTGCCTGAATACACTGACAAATTGACTTGCCTTTCTCTTCTCTAGATGGGATCCTGGGCTAACTGACAACTCTCAAGTGTTGCTGCTGTCAACTATAAAGGTGATTGTAGTGCATCAAGGGCAATCAAAAAGCAGAAACTCACATTAATGTGTGTTCTTAGTGGAACTGCAGTCTCTTAGTTCAGCACTACTTTCTACCTTCAGGAATTATTTATACCTATGCCAAACAGTACTGGGCTATTTTTCTTCAATTTTTCATTCAACTATCACAGATTTTCATAAGCCCAAAAGGTTAAATTCATAGGAGGGTTAGCTCCTTTTTCATTCAACTGTGGGCCAAACTATGCCCCCATGAAATTAATTTTGAAAAAGTCTACATAAGAGGTTAAAATTTTTCTCCATACCCAACCTTCCCAATTTCCTTATAGGAACAAGGGTGAAAGGATTTGCAAATATATAGAGGTCTCAGCAAATTCCACACCTTTTCTCAAGAGGAAATTTCAGAGTGTTTTCCAGGGAGGTGACCTCAAACAAAACTTAAAGACTCATAAAAGGTTTAAGTCGGAATTCTTTAATACAGTTCTGGGGTCCTCTCAGAATCACCTGAGATTCCCACTTGTTGTTAGACACAGGTTCTTTTTATTCCCTATACTCATACATATGCATCCTAACTACCACAAATAAACACATCTTTTCCTAGAACTAATTATCGTAAGTCCAGCCTATTTTGGCTCCTTTCTTCACTGGTTCACAGGTGTCCTCTCACGGTCATCTTGAGGTATTTTCATGGTTGGTGGTGTTCTACTTCATCAGGCGGTCATGTCTTCGCTCACATCTGGAATATTGTGTTCAGTTCTGGGCCCCTCAGTTCAAGAAGGACAGGAACTGCTTGAAAGAATCTAGCAGAGCCACAAAGATGATGAAGTGGAGCATCTTCCTTATGAGAAGCGGCTGAGGGAGCTGGGGCTCTTTAGCTTGGAGCAGAGGAGACTGAGGAGTGACCTCATTAATGTTTATAAATTTGTAAAGAGCGAGTGTCAGGAGGAAGGAGCCAGACTCTGCTCAGTGATGTCCAATGACAGGACAAGGGGCAATGGGAGCAAGCTGGAGCATAGGAGGTTCAACCTGAACATGAGGAAAAACTTTGTCAGTGTGAGGGTGCCAGAGCATGGCCCAGGCTGCCCAAAGAGTTTGTGGAGTCTCCTTCTCTGGAGACATTCAAAACCTGCCTTTACATGTTCCTGTGTGACCTAGTCTAGGTGATCCTGCTCTGGCAGGGAGGTTGGACTGGATGATCTTTCGAGGTCCCTTCCAACTCATAATATACTGTGATTCTGTCATTCATCAGTTGTCCTTTTGGTGACCCTTCTTTTGGAGCATGCATAGAGGTAGTCTGGTTTCATAACCTCCACCTGCAGACTTGGCTTGGTGTACATCCTTGTTCTTGTTCCTATATGTCCTGTACCTTAAACAAAGAGGTTCTTCAAATTGTTCTAAACTACACTTTTATCCTATTTAATGATTTACCCTACCTGTCAAGTATACATAGTTCATGACTTTGTTTGCTATGCTTTAAGTCCCCTAAGGCATTTTCCATTAGCTTTGGAGGGTTTTCTGTACTTTTCCATTATCAAGAGGGTGGCAGGAGGAGACAATACATTGACTTCTCCATTTTCACCTTTCCGCCTGTGGACTTCCATCACCAGGACTGAAGGTTAGTGGGGAAAGGAGAAACAACACAACTAGTGCTTATAATGTTTGAGCGGATAGCAGACAAAAGATGGACCAGTTTGTTTTCTATGGACCTCACCTTGTTTTCAGTGGAAGCTGCAAGCCTTCAACTTTTCACGGTATTTTTTCATATATCCTGTTGATACTTGCATATTTACTGGTGAAATAGATTCAGATTGGTACTTCTAGTGAATCATCTAGAAATGATTTGTCATTTAGCAGAAAGATAAAATGCCTAATGTTGTGGGATAGACCAAGCAGGTAAAATGTGGGGAGCTTTTTGACCTAATATGTTTTGCCTGAATGTCTTAAGCTTTCGACAGTCATCTCACTCTTTATTGATTCAGCTAGGAGGATTGTGCTGAAAGTATGACTGGACAGATAACCTTATGTAGCTGCTTGCTTCTAGAGAAGGAGGTTAAAACAAACCCACAATGTACAAATTTGAATATCAGTGTGTCTCCAGTTCTGCAGGAAATGTCTTGCTCCACAGGAGGATTTTTACTGAATAAGGTTAATTTCCTTCCTGAAATTGTCTTGCAGCTTACAGTGCATGTTACAGTTTCAAGAGTGTACCTCATCACTACAAGTCTCAGGATCCATTTCCGAAATTGTTTCAGCTGATTGTAGTTATGTAATGACTCTGCTCACATTTATAGTTTATGTCATCTTATAAATTTCCTGAGCTTTTTAGGACGCTCAAAGAGTGAGTAGGCAATTTTCTGCAAGTATATTTTAAGACTTGTATTACCCCATTCTGATCACATTCAAAGCTGCTTCCATAGCAACACCTAAAAAATATTATTCATTTCTAAAAATAAGAAAGTCCTTTAGCAGCTTAACACATGTAATTCTCCTTTTGTGAGTAACAGTGTAGTCATCTCTGTTATAGGAGCTAAACTTTGGAAATGTTGTCATCAATTCTGAAGACATTTAAGTAACTTCCCAGATAGTTTCACTGACAAAACTGTCCTTAGGCAGTGATAAGAATATTTTAGTTCTGGCAAAACATCCTCCCCTCTAGGAACATGAAAAACCCTGTAAGTAATTACAAAGATGAGTTAATCTAAATTAAGAGACAAATGCCCTTTCTGTTGAAGTCACTGATAGGTCTCCACACCCAAAACAAAATGGAAGAGGAAGAAAAGGTTGGGCATGAAATGCATGCAAATAACAGTCCAGTTGTTTGCAGTGGAAGGCAATATGGACCAGACCAATTGGATTAAAAGTTTTAACTGTTTTACAAAAACCATGGAGGACTAGAAGTCATGTGGGTTGGAAAGAGAGAATCATGCAAGTATCAAGTATAGGATCTCAGCTCGGGGATTTCTGTCACTGTTCTCCATTCTAATTATTAACTACATTGTTCTGTCTTCAGCATGTATATTTTGGAGTTGAGATACAGTCCTACAACAGGTCACTGGGAGATGACCATTGTGCTTTAACTTTTGCTCTCACTTCAAAGCTTCAATCCCCTTGGAGTCAGAGGTTGGACCAGGGGACCTCCAGAGGGACTTTTCAACCTAAACTATGCCTTTATTCTAATTTTATTACTTTTCCAAGGTCCAGAGGTAAATGAAATTGTTGTAGAAATAGGTGTCTCAGTTTGGAGGTTTTCAGAAAGGAGCGCCTGAAATGGAATTCAGTAGAGTACTGTATTGCTTAAGGCTGATGGATCCTTCAATGGTTTTGGAAGGGAAAAAGAGTATGGGCATGCTCTGAGGAACAAAATCATAGCTCAAAGGGACCAGTCTTTGAATATAGGCAAGTTAGCTGAAAACGATCATGTAAGAAATGTTCTCCAGTTTTGCGATCCTCAGTTCAGAGATGTCCAACTCACCATTTAGTGCAGAGACACTACAGCTGCTCTTGCACATCTCTGTAGTTATTTGCAGGTTCATTCTTTTCTTCTCACAAAAGATTTTGGAATAATGGTTTAGATTTTGGTATAATGGTTTAGATTTTGGAGGGTGGTGGTGGACCAGTTGATCTCTTAAGTTTCCTAATTCTCTTAAGTTGAGAATTTTTTAAAGGGAACTAGGTACATTAAAGACAACTAAATGTTTTACTGCTGCCTTCTCTCCTGACTGCTAGGATAATTCACTCATGTAAAAGGATAAGCTGTTAGAATGAATATCAAAATGTAATATAAGGTCAAGGAATGCTTCCTGAAAGCAAGATCTGTTACACTGAGCTGAACAGTCTTTAACAGGAAATTATGAGTCTCATGGATTTTAGGAGTTGAAGCCTGCTAAACTTGGAAAATTGTTCTTAGAACTTGTGGTGTTGATGCAATGGCTTGGTAATATTTTCTGTAGAGATTTGTACTTTATGTGGTGGCAGAGTAATAGGAATGCTTTTTCTGAACATGAGATGTTGATGTATAGTGGCTCTTAGTGACCAGGATATGAAAGGACTTTGGAATAACGTGGATTTAGGACTGGAACAGTGTGTTTGATTACTCCCTCTTCAAGAAAAAGAATGATGATTTCAAAGTAAGTCAGACTTGAAGCACAGACTCATCAATTTTCTAATAGAACTTCTAAAAGGTACAAAATTTCAAGTTATCATCAAAACTGAGAAGCACTGTAAGAAATCTGATCTCCCATGACAGTGCATGTTGAAATGTAGCACTCTCAGACTCCCTGAAATTCACTCCAAATCAATCACTAAAATATTGCTAAATTCTTCTCAAGAGTCCTCTACCTTTTTACATCTCTTATAGTACCCTGTCACTCAAATCCCTCATCTCTAAAGCAATACCCTGCCATGTCTTCTGTTTTCCCAAGCTCCCTCACTCCCTTCATGACATCATTGACTCCCAGACATCACGTTCTTACATTTTTTGGAGCAGAAGGGCAAGATATGACAGCGCTGGTTGGCCAGCTGGCCAGAGACCCATAGAAATTGTCTGAACTCTTCACCACTGATGTGAAAGAAATGACACTGGGATTATCTGCAACTCCTGCACTGCATGGCATGCTGTTCATTTTCATGCTGGAATGCATTGCCTTTGAGATTCTGATATTCTGTTGAATATGTCAAAAATTGACCAAAATTAGGTGAAAATGGAATAAAATATGCACAGACAAAAATCGTGATCACATATCCCATATTCCTTCATGAAACTAAACCATTCCCTCCCATTCACAAATAGGCACACACAGATTTCTTTTTCAGTGAGATTTCTCCATCACACAGCTGTCTAGTAATAAGTAGGTTAATGGTAAGTAGTGATTACTTTTTCAAGCTAGTTTTAAAAATGTTCTTCTTCCTCTTCTGGGCTAAAATATCCCATTAATTTTGTAATCTCACTCTCTCTACTCATTTCTCCCAGTGCCATCTCCAACTTCCCTTTATTTCATCCATCTGTTATGTTTAAAAAGGTCTTTATGGATAGGGCAGTTATTCTTTACATGTCTATACAGCATCTGTCACATCAGGTCCCCAAAGTGGAAAATGCCTCAGGCTGATATCTCAGTATTACAATAAGACCCTGAATATAATTTCTAAGAGTACAAGACTGCTTTAAGTATATACCAGAACCCTGACTTCTGAGAATTTGTCAGTGATGGTTTGTGAAGCAATTCATATAAAGGAGGTGTGAAGGTAATTTTAATTTTTTCTTTTTTTTCTTCTTTTTTTTTTTTTTTTCCTCCAAAACCAGGTAGATCTATCCTGACACCTCCGAGTTTAAGGCAGTTTTACTTGAAAGCCCAGAGCTTAGTGCCACTGTGCTTTACAGGCCTTTTCTTGTCATATCTCTTACACTGATCATGAGCAAGGCTAGGAAGCAGGGAGTAAACATTTCCGCCATGCCTGGAAACATGATGTTCAGAAAGCTTTGTTTGGTATGTTTTTATAGATTTGTGGAACAGCCAGTCCTACTGCCGTGCTGTTGTCAGTTATTGATATTACCATTTAATACACTTCACTAATGAGTGGAACTGCAACCTTAATCACCAAAAAAGAGAGGAAAACAGCTGACTGGAATGTGAATTCTCTTAATTGAGCTCACCATTCATCCCATGGGCTAGCTAACATTCAATGGTCTATAACAGTGTGTGAATAAAATTATCATATTAGAAAAGTGAGCAGTCGAATCAAAGTTAAGTAGAACAGAAGGGAAATACACACATACATACATAGAAGTTTTGTGCAGATTTTTCAGTAGTGTGATAGGTGAACCATTAGCACTGCTGCATAGAAAGAAAGGAGGATTATCAGTTTATAAGACTGAGAATTTAAATACATACACCAACTTTTGCATTTGCAATATGTTTTCTATGTCTTGGTACACTCATGTAATGTGATGTTCAACTGCATTTCATCACAGGATGAAGTGGTGCTCATTTGTAAAATGGATTATTCTGTCACATGTTAACAGCAGTGCAATGGTGAATGAGGCTTGACAGATATTTTCAGCTGGAACAACTCTTGATAAGGACTGCCTTCTGTGGAAAATAGTGGGGGGTTTTAATCAACTAAACAAGTGGTTGTCAATTAAAAGAATTTATCTAAATGTTCATGAGTGGTTCCAGATGTTATATTTCAACTTTACTCACATCTCCATTTTCTCTATAGAAAATTCTAGTGTGACAATCTGCACGCATCAAAAACCACAAGAAGAAATTCCTATGAATCATATTCTTCCTTATCATGAGTCAGAAAGCAAATTTTGGCCAATGAAGATTTATGATTCTTTAAGTTCCAGGTGAAGTAACAACTCTAAATCACATAGTCTCAAAAAAGGTGTCAGTGCACATTTCATGGGGGTTAGAGTGCAGTGGATGAGTTGTTTCACCCATAGGATAGGACTTTGTGTCTATTTACTTCATACTGTAAAGGCTAAATATTAATATATGCAAGGAAACTCAGATAAATGAAAGCTTAGGGAACCAAGTCCAGACAAATTCTTAATTTACACCTTAAACATGGCCACATATTTCAGTGTGTTAAAATGAAATGCTGTCTAGCTCATGACAGGAGGGATGGTCCTTAATAAGGTGGCTGCTAACACCCAAATTATCTCAGGAGCAGTTCCAATTTTTTCCAAGGATTTCCTCTATAACTTTGAGTTCATGGTAACTATTGTTCTTAGACTAGTTGCCCTGCAAATTAAGAACTGTTCATCCAAGAGGGATCATAATGCTTGGAAATAGAGTGGAAAGCTTGTCAATTATATTGACTTCAGGCTGGTATTTTGAGCAGCCATCTCAACAGAAATGGAGGATTATGATGACAAACGGGCTTACATCTGGGAAGGTTGGAAACCACTCAAATGCTTACTTTTGGAGATAACTCTGCTTTGGTAAACTGTCAATGAATCACTCTACATGTACCTACCTTTCATTTGGGTTAAACAGATGGTTCTGTATTTGAAATGTTCTTTGGAAATCAAACCAAGAAAGAAGGTGCTACAGCATAGTTATACAAAACTTTGTTATTCATACTACAAACCTGTTACTTATACTTTTACATCAGAAACAGATGGCAATTGAATAAGAATCATGACCAATACATCCAAAAGACATTATAGGCATCGCAGTCTTTGGCTGTAGAATATGAACTCACATGTAAATACTCTAATTTAAAAGGTTGAATGCTTCCGAACACTTGTAAGCATCTCCAGATCAGTACAGTACAGGGTGGGTTTCCAAAATCAGTGTCTGTTTTTTTTTTTAAAATACAACCCAATACAAGTAGAAGATGGTGGGAATCAAGAAAGCACCTCAAGATACAGCTTCATATCATCTGTCATTTCTTTGTCTCATGAGTTTAACCTTATCCACATGAAAATATTTTATGGAAACATTATTAACAGATCATTGTTCAAATATGACAGTATGCAAGTGTTTGTGGGTGGGCTTTTCTTGGCACTTTTAACACTGCAATAATTCTATAAAATCTTGCAGGAATTCTGCAGCACATCATTTCCCAAAACATCCATGTCTAACACTTAAAGCACTCTGGTACTGTACAGTATCACAATTTGTTTAATTCAGCGCATTGTGAAATATCTTTTATATTTAGCAGCATTCCAGTGTTGTTGTTTGCTTGGTTTGTGTGTTTGGGTTTTTGTTAGTTTTTTAAATGCAGTTGTTCCTGCAAATAGGTTTATAAAGAGAAGTAAAGAGACAGCTACAAATTCAGGAAATCAGCATTAATTGTATGTTGTTGTCATGGTAGAACTAATACAATATTTGACATTTTGATGTATTTTCATTTGTCAGGAGATTTCCATACTGCTGGATAGTGATGGGTTGATAGAGAGAATCTTTTTAATTCCAAATAAGAGAAATGGATTACTCTCTCTCTTGGTTCAGAAGGGCTACAGGGTAATGCTCAAAAAAGTCAAAGCTAAAAGTTCATTTCTGGAAGCAATCACTTTTACTGTACAGCAAATATCCTGTCTATGCTTGTAAATCTATTGCAAGTCATCTAGCATTTTTGTGGAATGGAGTGGTTTCTACCCATAAACAACATTGCTACCAATCGCAGGTTTTCCTGTACATTGTTGGAACCAATTTTCAGATTGCTTTATTAAGACATGGAATACGCTTGAATGAAACATAACAGCTGTGAGGACAATCTTGTAGTCAAAAACGAGTTGTTCATCCTTCTAATCGTCTCACTTCTAAACCATATAATTTTAATGCCTTGATAATTCTATGAATATACCTGCTGGGTTTCTGTGGCTCCAGATTTAACTTTATTAACCATAACAGAATCACAGGATAGTTGAGGTTGAAAAGGATCTCTGAAGGTCTCTAATCCAACCATGCCAACCAAAGCAGAATCAACTTGGTCAGGTTGCCCAGGGCTGTTTCTAACACAGTTTTGCATATCTCTGAGGATGGAAACTTCACAATTTCCCTGGGCCAACCTGTTCCAGCGTTTGATCACCCTCACAGTAAAGAAGGTTTTTTATGCTTACGTTGAATTTTCTGTAATTCACTTGTGCACGTTTCTTCAAATTCTGAAATATCTCCTGCCCACTTTAGTTCCAATGCTCGGCTAGAAGCTGTTCTTTACACTTCTATTTCACATGTTGTTCATGGTCATGTCATGCTTCTGTCATGTCATAGCTCAACAGGAAGATATTGTGCTTCAGTGGTGTCTTCTTGGCATTTCTGGACCAATCACTGAGGAGAAATGTCATAAGAGAAGTAATTTTTAAAAGAAAGATATCTGAGTATGAACAAGAATTATATCCCTGACAAGCCAACCAAGTAAATGCAGTTGTACAGTAGCTACAGTACCATTAGCAATTTCTGTTGATTCATCAATGTTAAAGCTCCCCCAAATCTCCCATTTTAAGCCAAATGCTGTGTTGAACTCGACAGCATTTTCAGCTCTACTGTCCTAACTTGCAGTTCATTTGCCTCCATTTGCAGTTTACCTGTGCAGTTGGTTCACCGCTTTTCTGAAGAGATGCCTAAGGATAGCACTGCATTAACTATGCTGTGTTCACTATATACTCACCAGTGAGTCTCTGATGCTGCCACCAAAAGTTCTGCTCACAGTTACTGAATCTTCCCTTCAAAGAAAAAGAAGGCATCTTGTTTGCAAGTTCATCAAAATCTGGGAGCAATTTATGTTCATGCACTAAGGGAAAAGTAACACATTATCCCTATTTACATGGAGACGACAGTTTACTGGATTTTTTCCATTCCTTTGTTGTTGTGCTTGTTCCCACAAAACAGCTGAGGAAGATCACAGCAACCACAAACTGGACTGTTTGTATTGACCAGTTGGCCAAGCCTTATTACAGGAAAAGAGATGAAACGATAACACTTTCAAAGCCAAATTTTCATGTCTCTGGAAAACAGTGATTTAAGAAAAGAAAGAAGGACTTTGCAGCATGAGAAAAAAAGAAGAAAAGGACAAGAATGGCTGGGTCCTTGGAGACATAGCTCCTAGGGATGACAGAGGAAGGAGATAAATGTCTGGGCAGTGTCCGGGCTGCTGCACTACCTAAGCACTGAAAAGTTCCTGTAAGTAAATATATCCACTCTTTTTTCAAAAGTACTCAGATTCAAACTTCTGACTCTGCTGGGCAGATTCCTTCTTGGGCCATGGTCTACGTTGGTGAAATAAAACCAGTTCAAGTGAAAGGATTAATTAGTTAAGATGAGTGCTTGCCTGACGTTCTGGTATACAGCCTTCACCACAACAGCCCCATTGCAGGCTTCCCTCTCTCAACAAAACATGGAATTTATTTCCATTCCTTTGCATTTTCATATTGATTTGGAGAAGGGGTGGGTGGATGCTCACAATTCGCTTAAATTTAACCCACTATTAAGTTCATTGAAATGCATTTAGGTTCATGGTTTTCTAACTTCAAGCATTGTCGTGTGTTTCCTACCCTGTTGTAAAATCCAAAGCTAAACATGAGTTATTTATAAACCCCTGCTTGAACTGCACACAGGAATTCTTGCAAAGAATGCTAAAATATCTGCATGAAACATAAGGAAATTACTGGCTCACTATCCAGGGTTTGTACTTGTTCAGTTACTCTGTTCACAAATGGTATCTCCTTCATTACAAGAGCACAGT
>NW_010157624.1:21944-49936 GCF_000695765.1 Mesitornis unicolor
ATTCCTGCATAGTTGCAGGGGCTTTGCAGAGGCCATTTTCATAGCTTCTCAAAATATTCAACAAGTCTGCCCACATCTACCTACAGCATCCACCTCCTTTCCATCTGTAAGCCTCTTTAAAAAAAATTTCAAGATGATCATATAAAGTAACAGCAATGAGAAGCACTGGAAGCAATTATTTCTCAGAAGTCTCCACCCTTGACATTGAAGCCCTCTGTCTACTCTTCAGCCTTCTGCTGTCTTACATTGCTGTCATTGTTTGGCAACTCAGGACACAGCCCAGGAATTAATGTCACCTCTCCAAAAGTGGTACTGACTAAATGTAGACATATCCATTACCCAGTCAGCCTACACTGCCTTATAGTCGATGCACATCAAGTCCACAGAGTCAATATTAAGGGCATGATTAATTTTCTTCTGAAGTAAACCTGTTATAATAACTATGTGCCATAGTAATATAATGCGCTTAACTGAAATGCTGAGCAGGTACTTGGAAACACAGCTATCTTATACAGCTGTGAAGAGACCTTGCCTCTAATGCAAGAGCATGCCTGGTGCACACTCAAGTTGCAGGCGTTATGGTTGGCTTAATGGAGTAAAAGCAATTAAAAGAAAACATTTATAGTGCCAGCCTTTCCAATAAACCTGGTTTTTTCTACTTAATTATTCTCTGACATAATATTTCCTTCACTGGCTAAGAGGAGGATAGGGCAGATGTAAAACATTTCCTTTGTGGAACAGCTGCTTTACATTTTCAGGGAATTTTAACCTGCTGGAAGGCTGATATCTGCCAAGATGTGTTTGTAGGTTGTTATTTCATCAGCTTGCTGGAATGAGATCAGATGCAACATATTGATGTGCTATGTCTGGAGAGGATCACTCAAACAGGTCCAGCTGTGATCTTTCTAGTCACTGCAGTGTGTTTCTCTATTTCACACAGGAAACAACCCATGGACAGAAACTTTTGGACTCTAACACTGGTTCCTACAAAGACACTTTCTGTACTTAAGGTAATCTGCCGACTATTTGCTTTTTCTTGCTTGAGAAAAAGATGAGTCTGTAGAAGTCTGTTCTTGACTTACTCAAAAAAGTCCAAGTTTATCTGTCTAACCACACATAAATGACATTTGCAAGAATTAGTATTCTCTTCTGCTAAGAATGTATTTACAGTGCAATCTTTTAAGTCTGTGCTGTTGATCAGCTGGTTTAAATTTATCCTGAAAAAGAGCCCTGAGTAGTTCTCCAAGATCAAAAAAATGGACTGACATCCAATATTCTTCTAACAAACTGTAAAGAGAGACAAAAAGTCAGTCACAAAGTCCAAGTCATGTCCACTAGGTAGCTGCATGCCTGGAAGCATGAAACTCAGCACTGGGTCAGGTGGCAACCATCACTAGATCCATATCTGGTGTTATCTGGATGCCTGGAGGAGTGTGAAATGAGGCGGAAGCCTCATGGTCCCAGTCCCCTACTTCTTTCCGCCCCAAGCAAAGGAGCCATTGCCTCTACCCATGCAGGTGTGAATTAACGGACTTCGTGACATTAACATAAACTATAAGATTGTCTATAGTCATTCCCACCTGCGTGTTTGTCCTGGTGATGTAATGCAGAAATTTGCCACTCAGGCATCCACCTGCCTGCTGTCATGTACATCAGGGGATAAAAACCATAGGATTCATGCTAGAAAGGGGGAGTTACTTCTCCAGCCATGGAGTGATGAGAACCTTCCCCCTTGGTCGGAATGCTGGCCAAGGTAACTTACATGGGGACAGGATGAACTCGGAACTACACCGATGAACTGAACAGATTAACGAATTCACTCCCTCTCCATCCCCACCACTTGGCTCACCTTGTGGGTAAGATTATTTACCTCAGCTAACGCTGAGTGTTATATTTTCTCCTCAGGTTCATATACCCTGAGTGTATTGGTTATTTTCTCCTCAGGTTCATATCTAGGTTTCCCTGAGTGTACTGGTTTTGCTCCACTGTATTTCTGTTCAGACGGGCTTATCTATTTGCCAGGCGTCCAGGCTCACTGTGGGCAAGCTGTTGTTCTTGGTGGTGTTTGTGTGTTCCATAGTGCTTTGGTGTTGGTATTATATTAGTTATAAAACCTTTAGTGTACCTGTAGCTTTTAGTATATCACCGGCAATCGAAAAGAACCTGTAAATCTTGCTGTAAATAAACAATTATAATTTGTTTCCCGACTTGCATCTGTCGCATATTTGGTGCCGGCCTCACAAGACCGGATTTATTCTGCCCGTTTTCGCAACACAAACGTCAGCTGAAGTCAGTGGCCTGAAACCAGCAGCTGACTTGGCAACCAAGTTGACCCATGAACTCTCACAACTTTGATTATTTATTTGTCCATTTTCTGTTTATAACTTTAAAAGCACAGTGAACTTGTAGGGATCTTGGTTTTTGATGAGAGCAACTGACAGAAGAAACAGGTATGTTTTCAGAATTAAATATGTATTTTGATTTCTCCTGAACCCTTATAAGATGTGAGCATTCAGAATCTATGAGAATAAGGTTTTTCCTCAACTATAAATTATAGAAAATTATTCTTACCTGCTTCAGAAGATAAGGCCAAACTGAGTAGTTAATTGATAGTTTTTAGTTAAAGCGCTGAACTGCTGTTTGTAGTTTAGAGCCATGTAGTTTTGGAGGGTAGATCACTCCTGAGAAGCACTTCGAAGAACTCATTTAACATTAAAACCCCTCACCTTTGTTTCAGTAGCCTGTGGAGGACATGACCGTTTTGGTCCACATCACATTCTCTTTCTGTGCTTTAATTTGCATCATCTTGCTTCCCTTCTCTTTGTGATAGGTGAGGGGAAGATGCAGGAGGGAATGGCAACTGGGCCATCATGTTTGTGTATGGAGGTGAGATGCTTGGAAGGTGCTTACATGAATCATCTCCCTGCACACACATCTACACACGTTCTGAAAAACTATGGTATCAGCAACACTGTGACCTGAATTTCTGCCCTGGAGATATTTTTAGTAATAGTCTAAGTCACTGCAGTTTTTCTGCATTTTTGTTTATTTTCTTCTTGCTTATTTTCTGGCTCACAGGCACACTTTATAAGCTGTGGCATTTCGTAGTGCTTGCTTCTGAACTTTAGATTTCAAAATTAGAAATTTTCTAAGGAATTTACAAGTGCAGGGATGAGAAAGCCTAATAAACAGGAATGGAAAAAACCAAACCAAAACAACTACCAACCAAAAATCCTACAGTAGTAATGTCAGAAAATATCGGACTTACTGATCCAATGCCTCAGCAAGAGTAAATCCAGCAAATACCATTGAATGAAAGAGAAATCTTCAGGGTTATTTACACCACCTGTTAATCTCACCCACAGACTCTACTACCAAATTTTAATCTCTTTAGATAGAGAATAACCTCCACTTTTCTGAAAAGTATCAAAATTTAGATCATATGTTTTAGTAGAATTTACTCTGGGTTTGACACTATTAATGAAGAAACATCCACGCCAAGTAATTCTGAGGATATGAGTAAGTATATGTGTCAAGAGAGATTTAAAAATAAAAAGAGATTATACAAGAGAACTATTCCAAGACATAACTGTGCAGGGATAAGAGAAAAGACTAAATCTAATTTTATTATTAATCATGCCTCAATAATGGTAGTAGCAATTATTATTCTGATATAAAATCTATTAAATCTGCCAGCTAACTGATCTTAACATTTAAGAAAACTGTAAACCTCGGTTTTGAGGTTACACAGAATGGCTATCAGTACAGAAATACTGATTCTTGTATTTATGACCAATTTGGAGTCTGTCTTTTAGACATCCAGAATAAGGTTCAGTCGCCAAATAATGTGCCTAGTGCCATAGCCCGCACATCTGTACTGAGCTTGTTAGGTGTGACACAGGACCTAAAGGAAACCTATTCCTTTATGACATCACCTGGGACATGTCTTATGGTACTGGCACCTCCATTTAGGTAATGTAGTTCCCACTCCTGGTTGTGTTTTAAGTAAACCTAAAGGTGGAACATTTCTCTGTCAAGTTGCACCAGGTGAGGTTTAAATCGATCATTAGGAAATATTTCTTTACTGAAAGAGTGATCAAACATTGGAACAGGCTTCCCAGGGAGGTGTTCAAAAAATGTGTGGATGTGGCAGTTCAGGACATGGTTTAGTGGGCATGGTGGTGTTGGGTTGATGGTTGGACTTGATCTTAGATGTCTCTTCCAACCTTAATGGCTCTACAATTCTATCTCCTCCTCTGGTTGTTTAGCCCTTAAATATATTCTTCTGTTAAGGTTGATGAGGATAACAATAAATGATCAACTGTTTGGTTTTTGTTTGTTTGGGGTTTTTGTCATTTTATTATTTTGTTTGGGTTTTTTACTGTGGTTAAAGTCAGTCCTAAAAAATATGTCTATCACAGAGAAGAGAGAAACAGAATTATGTGTCAGTGCCCAGGGAATGAGATTTTCTTGCTTAAGATAGACTCTAATATGATCTTGGTAGATAAATAATATGCACCTAACTCCCAAATACCAGGGTTAGCTGTTTGCTGCCTCATTATTAGATAATGGGAGCAAGAAGGGTCATGACTTGATATTAAGACAAAAATATCAGTAGCAAACCTGATACTCTGATAGAATGGATAATGCAGTTAGAGGGGAGAAGTATTTACCAGTGCAAGTAACAAAGCTGTGAACTGTGTTTCAGTCCATTCTCAGTTCTCTTTTGGTCTCTTGCTGTGAGCAAAGCAAAGGCTTTATGCAAAAAAGGAAGCCCTGTGAATACAGGGTGCAACAGCAGCAGCTCCAGAGCCAGTGAGGACACAGTGAGAGCTAAGATTACTGTTAATCTGTGTGCTAGGTCTCTCCAAATTGTTTCCGTCAAACATTATTTTTAAGTGCTGTGTCTTGTCAAATAGAAATGCATTTAATGGCAGCTCACATTGTTTTTTGCTTACATTTATATATTTCTTCTCTTGTCTATCCCCTAAACCCTTTCTCCCTCTCATCTGTAAAAACAACTCTACTAGAGATCAATTATCCTAAACCATTAAATCATCAGCAGTACTTACAGCTGTAAAAACATCTGCATTATAGGTCTGCTTCTTCCTAAGAGGCAGAAATGTAATTGATTCTCTCATTCTGGCATGACTGTATAGCTTCTGGTTTGTGTTATGTTGGGGAAGTGGGTGGGGGAAGTGGGAGGAAGGCATCTTGCCTTGCTTCAAACTGATTCATGTTCATCTAGTCATGAAACACATGCTTAGACTGAGAAACAGAGCAAACAGAAACTGCAGCAAGCAGCTTCACCTCTTTTACATCCTGCAGCCTTTGTCTTCCCTCTTAATATTGCAGGGGTAAATAATTTCAAACACAGTAAACCAAGCGTTCGTGTGCTCCAAGGAAAGGAAGGATTTGTGTGTTAGAGCAGATGCTGCAGAGCTGCCATAGGAAAATTGCTCTGTAAAACCCTTTCTTTGTCCCTTCCTGGCAGTAGTTGCCTTAGTGACAAAACTCATTGCCACTGGTGCCCTTGCTCCAGTGCATAGGAGGAAAACAAAGCTATTTGTATTGTCATTCGAGCAATCTTCTGCAAGACTGTCTTCAAGATTAAATGTGCTGATTAAAAAGATATGTTACAGGCATTAGAGTAATACAATGAAAAGGCAGACTGTGGTACATGATTCTTCTCTCTCAGCTACGCCTTTTGAACAGCTTCTTGAAGTCAGTGGGTAAGTCCATTGTAAGTCCACAGAGGTGGAAAATTAGGAAGATCTTTCATAGCAAAAGCAGTAAGAGTGTTATGTTTGAAGTCTATTATGCTATCATCTTCACTTATATCTAATGGGTAGTTTCTGCACATAAATTACTAACACTTTCCCCCCCCCCTTTAGGATGTCTATGGACTGTAGACTGCTTGGTTAGAGCAAAGATAATCAGAAGTATTTCATTGCATGGTGGTCTTCACTGTACAGCTTGGTAGTGCAGACTTGCTTACCAATTCTTCTCCCACTTTTGAGATTCCTTGTTTGAAAAAGTAATTTCCAGGAAAAAGAAAGATCCCTCAAGCTGGTTTAATTTACCCGGGGATATCATACCCATGAGGATACAGAGTGGTATCACTTAGAACAAATATTTGATTTAGAAAGCTATTTCTAATGGATTTTCTTGGTAAGGCCCAAATTCAGTCCTGCAGAGTCACTGATATCAGATTCCATCCCACATACTTAGATGTTAAGTGGGAAAGTCAGAAGACACAACACCTGGGAAAGCTTAAATGTAAATATGGAACATGTTTCTGTACTAATAAAGAACATCTAACCTGAAAAAGCACTTATAAAAATGTTTTTCCAAATGCATCTATTTTTTAAAAAACGTTTTTTGGGGACAAGAGTATTTCATAGACTTGAAGTGCAGCTATGGAAGGAACGATGTAGGCTATCATGTGTCTACTTCACTAGGAGGAAGGAATTTGAGAGTCATTGTTTTAAAAAGCTCCATTTTCTGTGTCACCAATGTTAACTTCTGTGTTCTCTCCTGCAGTGAAGTTATGAATAAACAGATTATGCAATGTAATCGGTAGGAACTTTCACAAAAGTCAACCCAAAGATAGGTAAAGATCTGACTGCTTTGGATTTACTTCAGAAAACAAGCAGAATGTTTCATAGCACTTTTTAAATAAGACATTAAAAAAGAAGTAAAAAAGTGAAATATGCATATTTTATTAACAAGCTAAAGCTCAAACTCTTTGAGAATCTACATCCCATGGATATAGGTCAATTAGTTTGAAGTTCCAGCCTCAAACCAGATATTTATTTGAATAGTACAAGGTTCAACCTAGAAAAAATATGTATTTATTTTTTAAAATCTTAGCAGGAACAGTTTAAAATCTCAATGTTGTGGTTGCTAAGAGGCTGCATTACCAAGAGATTTTTTTCATCCATCCTGAGAGGCAAAAGCACACGCAGCAGGAAGACTTTTTTCCCACCATAATTTCTCTCTGTCTTTTTAAATCAACATTTGCTTGGAAAATTATTTAGATCCATTTATTTTTTCTCCTTTTCCTAGTTACCCTCAGTTCAGAATTATCATTCCTCCTAGCAATAGCTTGATGTGCCTTTCAAAAGTTCAAAAACATTTTCACTGTGAGCGTGACAGAGCACTGGCCCAGGCTTGCCAGAGAGGTTGTGGAGTCTCCTTCTCTGCAGACATTCAAAACCCACCTGGATGTGTTCCTGTGTGACCTGGTCTGGGTGATCCTGCTCTGGCAGGGTTGGACTGGGTGATCTTTCGAGGTCCCTTCCAACTCCTAATATCCTGTGATTCTGTGTCTGTGATTCAAACTCTACCATCATTAACAACTACTTGTCCTAGGCTCACACTGTTAATCTTCCTCGGTCTTCCTTATTGGAATTTTTAAAGACATTAAATTGTGTCCAAACATAGTTGAGGACTGGGAATGATAAGAACAGATAAGTTTAAAATAACTGGATTATGCTACTGTGATGAAAAACCAAAACAAGCCAATGACATGCCAAATTAGGTGGAAATTACTTTGAAAGTCTCTTGCAAAGCCTCTATCTTAAAAATATTTGCCATTTATTCCATGTTTCCCTTCTGATGCCTTGGTGAATCTATGCCTGAACAAATGAGAGGGCAGAAAGAAGCCATCAAGTGGGTTTTTCACCTGGGATCATGGCCCCACTGCTCAGAGAGGGTAGGTTGGCTCTATGAAGATCAATGGACTATGCTATTGCTGAGGGTCAGAATCCTAAATTACACATTGAATACAGATCTCCAGGGTGGAAAAGCTAATGCACTAATTGCTCTGTGTCAGCCAATTCTGCCAGAAGACAGCAAAGTACCTTACGCAGTTGATTATCAGTCAAGATTCACATCCAGCCATAGAGACATGAGTGATTCATCTGAGACAAAACAAAACCATTTCAGAGTTATAATTCATGCCATGGCTACACAGCTGTTTCCCTCTGGCAAGTAGTACAGAAGTCCTATTTAATATTTCATAGAATCATAGAACCATAGAATCATTTAAGTCAGAAAAGAGCTTAAAGATCATTGAGTCCAACTGTTAACCTAATACTGCCAAGTTCAGCACTAAACCATGTCCCTAAGCGCCACATCTACCCATCTTTTAAATACCTCCAAGAATGGTGACTCCATCACTTTCCTGGGCAGCCTGTGCCAGTGCTTGATAACTCTTTCAGTGAAGAAATTTTTCCTAATATACAATCTAATCCTCCTCTGGCACAACTTGCGGTCTTTTCTTTTCATCGTATCACAAAATTTAATTTAAACCATTAAATGTATAATAAATCTGATCCACTTACACTTACAAAAGTGTTATAAGTTGTACAGTTCCAGACATTAATGTTATGTTGTTTGCCACTGTAAAGTCATGTACATCACTAAATTAAAATTCAAAAATGAAGAATAATATTTATTTCTGAAATTATTCACATTTTTACCCTTCATCTGCATGCATTGCTTAAGACGCCTGGGTGGCAGAAGAGATGGCTTTGATGCTGCTTAGCTTCAGTACGGAATTAAATCAGTCACTTCTTACCATGTGCATTAGATAAAATGGAGATGTCTTGCCACCACCACTCCAGTAAAGAAGGTGGATCCTCTGACATTAGATGTCTGACACAAGAGTAGATTTGTCTCTATATGTTTCAGTGAATGCCTACATGGGATGTGCACGTGCCTATTCAGACCATGAGAAGGTTTGAATCGTCATTTGGCACTGGGACTTGCCATCCTGGCAGCACATAAAACCTCCATGTCCAAACAGGCACCTGGAATCACTTGTCTGGGAACAGATTACTAATTCTTAGATTCTCTCATTATTTATTTTTTTCCAGTTCTAGCACTTGTGTTTCTGAAAGCTCGCAGCCTGATCTGGTGCATATTTATGAACATACATTCAGTTCATTTCATTTAAGGAAGGGATGAGTTAGGGTGAATAGAACTAGACTATTCAGATACCTCATCTAAGCACATGCATAAATTCTTTATTCAAGGAATAAGACCTCAGATGTTAAACTTCTGATAAGTTGTCAGCTTTTTATTTGTACAACAGCCAATACAATATTGTAAAACCACTAAAAGTTATGTACTCATGATGGCTAGGCTAATAGCAACATGAAAATTCCTATTGAGAAAGGCATTTCTGGATCTCTTAGTGATCAAAACTTATTAATCTTCACATAAACTAAGCATCTCCTAATCAACCTATCCATTTTACAAAAATTAAATATGAAAACAGCTAAAAAAAGGTCACAGAATTATCCTGAAGTCTAGTAAAGCTGTTTTGCTGCAACCATTAAAATAAAATAATATATCATATATATATGATACCCAAATCACTATGCAAAGAGTTTATACATTCAAGACCATTCCAGCTGTGTACATCTACATTATTTCACTATGTAAATGCTGTCAAGTACTAGTAAGAGTAGATAAATTTTTGGAAACAAAACCAGATTTTGATCAAATCGTGACATTAAACTCCTGAATTGTGTAATAACTGTACTAAACACATCATCTAAAAAATAACCCCAAATGATAAAGTCCCAATTTATTACAATATAGAAGGGCTCAGTGATTTTTTAGTTAATGCTAAACTTCAAGTATAGAGAAGTAATGAAAATATTAAGTATAAGCAAAAGCTGAATTTCTTATTCATGGGTCAAGCAAATGTATCAAAGATCTCACCAAAGCTGAATTGCAGTGTAATGCAGACATGTAATTGGAAGACATCTGACAAGCAACAGGTAAATTAACATATCTGGGGCTTGAATGATCTCTCGTCCTCTTCTGTAATGCAGTTTCCACTTGTGATGTTTGAACAATGGGTGGAAAAAAATGTATTGCTAAGAAGTTCAGCAAGAACATTTGGAAATACAGGAACAAACTTTGTTTTTTCACTTACAGAATTTAGAAGAAAACAAAGAGCTGTTGTATATTATTATGCCTGTTGCTGTCATTTTACACTGTAAATGACAGTACTTCTGACAGCTCCTAAGACAGAAATCTCTTATGTTAAAATAATAAATAAATAAAATATTGAGAATCAGTGAGCTGAAAGGGAAAACCAAAACCACCTTTTTAATTTTTCTCCTTTCTGTCATCCCATATTCTACTCACCCATACCTCTTTTCACTTGTAGTGTAGGGACTATGGGTAGATTGATGGTATTGACAGTAATTCCATTCTCAGAATCTGAGAGGATATAATGTTGTTAACTGTTTATTACACCCTTCAGCTTTTCAAATTATGTTAAAAAATTAAACCCTAGGGATCTAGAATGAAGGAGGGAGATGAAGAGGGATGTTTTATACACAAGAAGTGATTGAATATGCAATCTCTAATGTTTTTTGCAGTAGAGCAAACGGTATTTCATGGTGTATGTTCTCTAAGGAAACTTGCAGTGTTCAGGGTTTTATTTATTTCTAATATAGACTTCAGTAGCATCTGCAAATCAAATATTGAGTTATTCATTGGTGGAATGTATAGGATGAATTTGCACTAAGCAAAAATAGTGCTGAACTGATGTATAACCTCATGTAAATAGTAAATACTAGAATTTCTGGTGACTTAAAAGGAAAACTTGTTTACAATATATATTTAATACAAAAAGAGCAAACAAAAGATAAAATCTATAAGGCTCAAAAGCAGGATTAATTTTATTGTTTTTATGCACAGGCACATAACTGGGCTACTTGCAAGGAACTGTCTCTAAGATGCAGATTTTTTGGACACTCAGGTATGTTTTCATCACTAAATGTTTCTCTCTCTGATGCAGTGTACAAAGTGTCATATTCCTGGTATGCAAACATGACCTGAGAGTAACGTGGGTCCAAATGTACATTAAGCACAATAAGCACCAAACTAATATTACTTTGTGTTTGATATATTATGGTTATAGAATTTCACTTAAATTTTCCAGTTCTGGGGTTAGTCAGCTCTCCATTTGCTCTGGTACTTTGTATGTCATGATGCACAGGACAGAGCAAGAAATTACATGAGCTCAGTAGTACAGGTGAGTGCAGGACTGTGTCTCAACTTAAAAGCTGTCTTTGTGCACCATATTAACAGCAACGGTTCCTGGCTGGATCAAACCCATAAGCAGAAACAGGCACATCTCCAACCCCTACTACCTCTACTGCACAGGACATGAGCAGCTTTCTGCTGACAAAGCCATTTACAGAGGAGAGAAAAAAGCATATTTAAGCAATATTCACTAAACAAGAAACTGTCCCCAACTCCTTGAGCACAAAGGTTGGATATCAAATATTTCATCTTCTGCACTAGCTGGCCAAGAGACAGGTTGAACCTGACATGTATTTAGGACAGAACTGAGTTGTTTTGACAAGGCATCTAGTGATGTTTTAGGTAGTGTCCTTTTCCAACTTGGCCTTCAGCAGCTGCTCCAGAAGATCATGCCTCTTCTGTGGACCCTCTCCTACCAGTTACTAACAGACATGTCATCTGTGACAAGGTGCACCAGGAGGCTGTTGTTGAGTCACTGAAACAAGCCCTAGAGTGGTATTCAGCTCCAGTTTAAGAATGTTAAATTTGTGTGTCTAACATAAGTGTCTGGATGCAATCCAGATGTTCAAACTCTTGCTATAGGCAGTGAAGATCTAGCCAAGACCAGCAGTAGAGGTTACAGCATGATCCGGCCGATCAGCCAGCAGACTCATCTTTATCCAGGCAGCTGTGCTAAGCCTCTGATCTTTGTTGACTGTAATGAGAATTTATTCACATAGATGACAACAGGTTGACACTTTAATTTAGATGAAGCTGAATCCCACCCTCAGGGAAACACAACTGAAAAATTTATTGTCATCTGAAATCCAAGAGGTTTCCAGTGTCTATTTAAAAACAAAATATGACAAATTAACCATAAATAATAGTCTTATTGGGGTATCTAAATGAAAGATACAGTTAGAGAGTGCTCTTTATAAATTTTTGAATTAAAATCTGTTGGAGAAGCAGTTAGACAAATCCCTGGACTATATTCTGCAGGAAATAAAACTAGCTGATCTAAAAAACCTTCTGGTCTTTAGGTTTGTGAGTGGGAAGTTAGTGATGACATCAGTAACTCCAGTGGTAACAGAATTAGGACAGTGATGAGAACTCCAGTAAATCACCATCTAGGAATGAATAAACCCTTCACTACTGACCACAGCAGTGAATCACCAGATTGCACTGGAGGTATTGTGCTGTTGAGAGGGCTCCTATTTTTAGATGTGTTAAATAACAAATTGTGGACATTTATTCTCATTAACAATTCTGGGCCTTCTTTTTCATGTGTGACCATTACAACGGTGACTGATGCATCAGCTCTCCAGAACTGACACCGTTGGTCTCTGGGAGATGAATTCAATAGTCGTGTTTTGCAAGTGGTGCCTGGAACATGCTCCTATAATCTGCAGAAGAGCATCGGGGCATCCTGTGATGTCTGAGAGATAGAGAGGGTCATTCATCCCCTAACTGCTGTAATTCCCAAAGCTATCTGGATAGGATCCTGTCTACTCTCTTTAAGTATCCAAAACCAGGCTTCTTTAGGAGTCTTCTACAGCTAAAATGAAAACTCTGCCAATTGTTATGCTTGGCAGTAGCAGCCTTTGTTTACTGCCTCCCTGTTTGCTGGCTCCATCTAGACCACTGATAAGACATCAGCATTTCTGAGGCTCCACAGTAGAGCTAAAACTATATTAATAATTTAAATAGGCTGGAGACCATTTGCTAGCTCAGACACTGGCACAGCATGGCTTGTGTCTGTGTTGAAAAGTCTCTGAGCTTTCAAAATGGAATCAAATACCTGTACTGCTTACTGAGAATGCTCCCTTGCCCATGTCTGGATCATACCTGGTAATTATTTGGGAGTATATATGTTGATTTGGGCCAAAACTATGCCAAGGACAGGGATTACACTTAAGATACAGATTACTGCAAGGTAGTGCCTTAGTCACTGCTTTGCCTGCTTGATTTACTGTTACAGATATGGTCTAGCAGTCTGTAGTTCTCTCAGAGACATTTAGAGCATTATAAGCAGAATAAATCTAAGATGTTTACTGGAGGTTTGCAATATGACCGGGAATTCTGAGGATATCGGATACTTGTACAAATGGATATATGAGGACATCCATACCCTCAGATCATGATTTATTCAATGGAGGCAGTAGCTACAATGAGGGTATTGCTTGAAGACTGGATGTCAGCTGAGAGAGTTCAGTAAACTTTCTGACAGCCTTTTCCTCCTCTGGAAGAGAAAAGAAACTGATCCTCCAGGATAAAATCAAGACCATTATTTAGTTTGTGAATTTTTATTTATGCAGTTTTTAATAAGTTTTAATAATATTTTATTAATGCTTCTCTGCACTAAAAAGTTTCTTGAAATTTTGCATTCAGAATTGAAATTATCTCGTTTTTCTCTTAGCTAAAAGATTGCTGTCTTAAGAATGGCTTCACACTGCCTGGAGTGACACAAGCATTTTAATCTCAAGACGATAATGATATAAGACTGGCACAATTGCACTGTGGCACTATGTAGCACCCCACTACATGACCAGGGTAGAAAAAGACTGTCCGATGTTCCTTTTTACTGAGTTTCAAGGGTGGGCTTGGTAGCTATCAATGTGGGCTGCTGGCTGAAGGGGAAAAGATAACTTCATCAGCATATTCTTGCTGTGCAACTGTATAATAGGGAGGACATCTGAATCCTGAAGTCTTCTGGAAATTGTGATATCTGGGCCAAAGAAGACATAACGTAACACATCCTGATCCTGAAAATAGGTCGAGGGATGCAACAAGGAGGGGTGCAACAAGGTACATACCAGGTACCTTTAAAAAGAAGCAATTCATTAGACTTCTAGGGATGCTTTTGTTAGAGTAATACAGTATATCTGAATTACAGGAATTTCATTAAGACGAACAAACATTTCCTTGTTTTGGTAGCCTCTGTTCTCATTTCATAACCTTCTACTTGCAACATGCTTAGCAGAAGTGCATCTTTAGCAGATGTTTACAAGCTATCTGTAAATATTTTCCGTATTCTACCATCCTTGATATGAATGTCTTTGATCTCAGTGATCTATTCTGACAATTGGCCACCCTGCCCAATTCCAGCAGTCTTCTTTTTCAATGGTGTTAAAGGTCTTGTCTTCCCATCATATCCTTCTGATTTCTTCTGTTTGGCGGGATGTCTTTGCTAAACTGATAGAGACAGCCACCATCCTTCTATTTTATTCCATATCGCATGTTTATGCATCTGTTACATAGAAAGTTTGCTGTTTGTAATTTTCAATTCTCCTGTAATGCGGCAAAGTAATTTGTAGCTCTCACTTGAGACATTGATAATAATCTTTAACACCATCTTCACTTCTTCACTAAAGCTGCTAACACTAATTATTACAGTTAAAAGAAAAGCTTTCTCTTCTGAAATGTATAATCAGATTTGTAAATGCTATTACTGAGAGACATATTCATATGCCTGCACTTGTGCCAAACAACCAATGATCTTTTGGGAATAATAATAATAAAAAAAACAACCAGAAGGAAGAGTCAAGACAAGTAATATATTTTCTCTTGCATTTGTCACCATTTCAGTTTCAGAAAAGAGAAAAATCTTTTTTACCTTGAGTGTAATACAGGTAGATAAGATAAAATAATTTAAATTAAGCATAGTCAAGGCCTTCTTTTCTGAAAAGTGGACTGCTTTTTGTCATCATAATCCTCAGAGTGCAACAATTCCTGAATCTGTTGCAGGTGACACTGTAGACCCTTCTACCAGGTTTACTTCCGCAAAGCAAAAAGAATGGTCTCTTATAATCACATGGTTTCGTATTTTCAGCATGCACAGATCAGCTCTGTTTTCCAGGGTATCTCAGTTCTCCTCCAGTCATTTCAGAGGTCCCTCTCCTTTTGAATAAATTAATAGACTCATTGGGAATAAGTGAGCAAGCAAAATTAAGATTTACTTACAACTTCATTACTTTTTTTCAGTTGGAGCAGTGTGCACAGGAGGCTGTAAGTAGTGGGTGCCACTTGAGACTTCCAAGCCCATTGATCACTTCCTTAAATATCTTCTTTGCTGCTACTCAAGAATTGCAGCAGCTTAAAAATGCCTGCTGATGAATATATACCTGGCTATAAAGAAAACTGAGCAGTGAAATGCTCATTTCTTACATTTCAGCTTATTAAGCATCATGACACCACTCTTTTCTGCATGGAAGAATGTTCCTTAGCCTTTAAGTAACCTGGATTAGTGCAGTTATTAGCACCTTCTCTTATTACTTAAAAATATGGAAGGGCAGATAATGAGGATCTCCCTTCCTGGTTAAGTTTCCCAATCACTGGGCAATGAGTTGATTTTTAATTTAACTCTTGTACTCATATATCTAAATGCTTTACAGGAAGCTCATGAAATTGTGGGATTTGCATTATGCATAAAATTCAAGGACTGTGACATGCAAAAAAAAAAAGTTTTTGGGGATTTATCTTTCCTTAATTCCAGAATATCAATTTTTCCTTTCTTTTCTGTAGAAAAAGTATATTCCAAGCGGTGGTAATATTCACCGAGTTCTAGGAACACAGCGTGTGTTGCTAAATGATAGGTAAGAAACATTACTTGATTTTTTTGCTTTCTGCTTTTATCTCTACTTGTTGACCAACGGGCAGGAAAAAATTGCTTTCTCTATTTTTCACTTACTGCTTTTATCCCTACTTGCTGTCTTTTAGCTTTAGCTCTGCAGGCCATCCTAGTGAGACTGCATGCTGCTCTGACCATGTTCACATGCGGCGTTGCTGTTTGTTCAGCAGCTTGCTCGTGGGCAGGACACACACTGATGGCAGCAGACTTTCAATTGCAGCAGGAAGTCTTCGCTAAAATCGAGAGTCAGATACAAGGTTTTCAGAAATATCTATAACCTTTAGAGGGTATACTTAAGTCTTGTTATGTGTACATTGTTTAACAAATGACAGTGCATAGACAACCATAGAGGAAGATTGAATAATTCTTCCATTGCTGCACATATGCCCAAATATTAGGGTAATTATACAACTGCATCTTCCAGACTAGAACTGGCCTCCACCTGGCCAATGATGTGCTCATTAGCATGAGCTCCTACCTGCCCTGATAAATACTACTTCTTCTTGTGCTGACAGTCACATCTGGTCCTGATTTTTGACATTGACATTCAACATTCTGCCATTCTTCCTGAAGTTTATTTTGGAGGCTGGTCTAAACCACAAGCTATAGGCATAAATGTACCTTCCCTCCTGCAAGCTTTCCAAGCTGTTGTGCAATTGAGATGCTTTTGAAGCAGGATACAAACTAAAAGGTTGTGTAAAAGAGTTGTACAGAAAAAAGAGGGGAAGGAAAGACAAGGGGAAAAGGAAAAATATGTATATAGATCTTAGAGTTGTCTATGGGCAGAGGCAACCTGCTTAAGGCATGCCAATGCGCCTAAGAGCCTGTAGAATTTGGCCCTTGTTCCTCTGCCTACACACTGAACCTTGCTACAGGAGTTTTGTTACAGACTACTAGAAAGCAGATTTTTTGTGTGAAAGTGTGGAAGCCTGACTAAAATAACACCAATGTATAATTTTCACAGCTGGGATTTTTCACAAAAAACCCTCAAAAATGAATGTTGCCAATTAATGACATGAACTTGGCACAAAGAAAGGTTCTGATAAGCATTTTCTTACTTATTTACTACAAGAAATGAGAAAAGAAAATTAAAACCATCACAGAAAGTATAGTGTATTGAATACAATATGGAATGAAAACACTTTCTGAAAGTAGGGAGAGTCTGTGAATAGTATGCTCTCAATATTTTGTGATATGTATTACTGTGAATCTTAGTAGCACAAGAACATATTCCTATTTAACTAGGAAGCATCATTTTTTTTCATGGCACAGTCCTTTATTTTGAAAGATTTAAAAAAAATTCTTGCAGGTGGTTCATACATATATATGTTCATATATATATGTTTATGTTCATCTATATATATATGTTCATATATATATTTATGTTCATATATATATCTATTTGTGTGTATATATATATATATATATTTTGGAGAGATACTGTGAATGCCCTGATCATTTATTTGTTACAACAAGTGGAAATACCAGTGCTGTAGGAAGCAGAATTCATCTCTCTCGACTTGCACTGAAACAGACTGGGAAGGTGTCACTGCAATACTTAATTTTTCCCATTAAGGTTTTAGATTTTCCTGATTTGTGTGGAGCAGAATTTGGCCAGCACCAAGGTAAAACTTGTGCCGATAAATTAAACTTCATTCTTCTTTTTGGAAAAGAAAATAAATTACATGGAGGAGAAATTGCTTGGTTTGTCCTTAAAGGAGCTTCTCATGTGTGTATGTGTGTGTGTGTGTTCCTCATTTGTCACCTCAGGGCTAACAGTGGGGCTGAAGAGAATCTTCTCACTTATATTTTTCCTGAGGTCTATAGCATATCATTTGTTGTACTGATTTGAGTTAGCTTCCAAAATCAGTTGTGGTATTTAGATGAGGTGAAGAACTGTTTTATGAATATCAAATATTAATAAAAATAAACTCCCTGACAGGAAGTGAAAGATCACAGTGGAGCTGGAATACGATGATTTTCACAATGGATTTAAACCCAGGACCTGCCCATTAAAAACCATTGAGCTCTTCATAGCACCTTTTTTTCTGTTACCACTCTGTTATTTAGCTGTGATTTGCATTTTTAATCTCCAGGGTATCTTAAAATAAGGTAATTAACCTGATTTTCTGGCTAAATTCAGTTGAGGTAATTAAATCCTGCACATCCAGTTTTCCTCATACCATTAATTACAGAAGTTTTGCATTTATTTGCTTGTGCTACTGACAGAGTGTAAAGAGCATGTTGTAAAAGTCTTGTGGTGGTTTACCATTGAAGGATTGTTTTTAATGCAGCTTCTGAACAAACTGAGTTCAGCTAATCTGTATCAACCAATGTTCTCACATTAACCTTAAGAAGCAATAAAGATGCATTGAATAATTTATGCACAGATGTAGATTGCACAGCTCTATTTGAGCCAAGTGTGATGAACATGGGAATAACTACATCCAGGTCATTTGATGATGCTCAGAGGAATTCTGAAAAACCGATAATATCTCTCTTAGGAGCTGGCATAGTTCCTCAGATAAAATATTGAAATAACAGAGGGGTGGGGGGGAAGAAACAATTTATGCATACATGGCAGTCTTCTAAAAAGTGTTTGTGAGCAGCTGAGCACACACTGAGCCACACATACACAAGGAGATTCTTAGTCAAAGGAAAAGACCTGGACATTTGCTGTCAAATTTTGATCCACATTCTTAAGGAGTTTCCTAAGAGTAAATCTCATTTCAAAGTAACTTGCCACTAACAAAGATTATAGATAGTTTAACACAGACTTACTGTAACTTTTAAAGAGCAATGGAAGAATTTATTTCCAGTTTTTCATAATAGTGGAGAGTATCAAGGTGTTATGACATTGGCTTAGTGTCTGATAAGGGGGAAAAAAAGATCATTCCATGTTCTTCATCACCCTACAAATTAAACAGATTTTTATTTTCTTTGCAGATTCCCTTCACCTTCTCAGGGGTGTTGAATATCTAATCTAGAAGAAAACAATATTCCATTCCAAAACAATACTTGTATCTACAGGAAAAAGAAAAATACCTGAGTAGTGAATTAAAAATTTAGTGAAGAAAGTTGAGTGTCGATATCAGGAATCATAAGCCAGTCCTAGCATTTTGATCTCACTTGATGGTGTTTAGAGTGCTCCTTTAAGCTTTTGTTGCTTTGTTTTTCTTGTTCAATTGTAAAAACAGGAATACTTTTTTTCTTTTAAGATTTCTCTTCAGCCCTTTTACCTCCAGCTGAAAAACAAAAACAAAAAGACTTAAGAGACCATCTGTTACAACTGAATCAAAAAAGACAATTTCATCGAGCCTCTGGTTATCATGAATTCTTTCAAATTAGATAACATCATCTGCACATAAAGACACATCCTTTTTGTCACTTCAGTGAAATTATGCCAGGAGTTAATGAAGTCCAGTCAAGAAAAAACTGGCATCTCAAGCTGCACCATATGCCTGTGTTTGTGCAACTGAATCAAATCCTA
Organism: Mesitornis unicolor; assembly: GCF_000695765.1. Lineage (NCBI taxonomy): Eukaryota > Metazoa > Chordata > Aves > Mesitornithiformes > Mesitornithidae > Mesitornis > Mesitornis unicolor. The sequence continues at coordinate 41,114 of NW_010157624.1, forward strand.
AACCCCAAACCTTTAGAATTATTTAGATCCTAAACCCTTAGGTGCCGACTTAAGATTTGACTTAGATGATTAAATGTAAATATCTAATGAAATTTTAAATAGTCTGTCATATCCAGACTGGCCTTCAGCTGCCTCTACAGAAGGGTATAGGTCTTCTATACCCTATTGATCAGCTTTGGGATGTCTTAGTGTCTTTAGGAGTCAAACCTGACACTGGATGTCAATGCTCAGGCATTGAAATCCACTTCCTAGGATTGAATGCTTCCTACATGAGTTTAGGTTTCTATATCGATTATTGTCTATGTAAGTTCTTATACATGAGCTGGGTTGACCTGTGTAGTTCCCATTGCTGTTAGTGAACATCTGGAGCTAAACTTAGTCACTCAGGTGTACAGATCATAGAATCACAGAACGGTTTGTGTTGGGAGGGACCTTAAAGCTCATCCAGTCCAACTCCTGCCATGGGCAGGGACACCTCCACCAGCCCAGGCTGCTGAAAGCCCCGTCCAACCTGTCCTTGAACACTGCCAGGGAGGGGGCATCTGCAACTTCCCCACGCAACCTTTCAGTATTCAGGTTGGCATAGGTAAACCTGCCAGGTGCTGGTTTAGCAGGGTTAAATATGCTAGCAATGTATATATATAGCTACATAGCTACCACTCAGAATGTTGGATTAGATCTTACTATTTTTCAAACGACTCCCTCACTGCTGATTCCTTTTTGATATAATACACGACTCATAGTATCAGGTACAGATGTCAAAAGTTGTTTTTTGTCAATTAATGCTTGCCTTGACCAGTTGCTTAAATGCATACAAGTTTCAATGGAAAAGTTGCCATATACATCCTCCTAGATTCATGTCACTGCCTTTTTTACTAGACCTGGCAAAATAATATTTGTTTGAAGATTCTATTTTCTAGCATTTTCAGAAGTGGCCTCAAAGAATTCCTACTTTCTCTTTTTTCCTGTTTAATCTACTTGCAGATTAAATCACTAGTTGTGGCTAATAATTCTTTAAAGATATAAATTAGAGAAAAAAATGGGACACTATTATGCTATTTTGTGTTATCTATGCCATATTATTCAGTCGTATAATGATATATAATATGGATTTTTCTCCCCTCTATTTCATTAACAGATTCTTATATCTTTTATTTCCTTTTCTGATTTATGTCAGCTGGTAACAACCTGCCATCTTCAAATAAACTACTAAAGTGCTTTTACCAGAAATGTTTGAAATTTGCTCACTTTGGCAATAAACATGCACTATATATGGTTGAAAAAATAGATATGTTCTTTTGACAATTACTTGATAAAAACAGCTTTTTCTCTTAAAATATTAAGGCAGATAATACCATAGAAGTGTATATTATGAGAGGCTAAACACTTGGGCCTCCTTACAAAGCCTGCAAAGAATTAAAAAAAAAAAAGTAGGTTTTTTTTCCCAAAATCATACAAAGATTTCTTCATGGATACTCTATAACAGAAGAATAAAACAGTGAAGATGCTTTTTTTGACTGAACATGCCCAGTGTTCTCCAAAATTTTCAGCTCCATACTATTTTTCTAAAGTATGGTTACTTTTAGGCTACCGTGCTTGTTTTTGTGCAGTAGACTGCACCATAAGATCAGTTAAAAGTGCAGAACCTCCAGTGTCTCCTTTGCATCTTCCCTTTGGAGGGGGTGGAGGGACAGGGAGAAGAATCTCAGACTCCTAAGAGAAAGTGAATAGATTTGTCAGAGGTATTTTGAGAGGTTAAACTACATTTCATGTAGGCAGGTACCCTAGAATTAAGAAAGATATAAGAAGAACAAAGATTTGCATGCTGTTTGTTTTCTCAACATCTTTTTTTTTTGCTCTTTTTTAAACCTATGAAATATATTGTCTTTGCTTTAGGAAAGATCTTACCACAGTACCACTGGCCATCAGCTTCTAAGGCATAAATCTGTGATGCTGCATTGCCCTGAGGGTTGGAAAGGAATTACTGTGTTGTACTAAGAAAATCTGCTCCCACACTGAGCTCAGAGTAGGTGCACACAGAGGATGGGAGTCATCTCACGTAGCTTTAACTGTCTGCTGCGTGGCAAGTACTTCTAGAAAGTGATCCATCTGGTTTAGCTTGATCTCAGCTACACCATATACACTGATTATGTTGATTTAATCACTCCTGAATTTGGAGGCAGCCTGGGCTGATTGGTTTAGATACACGTTTAAATGGTGAAATCCCACTCAAAAGAATCCATGGAGGCTTATTCAATCTAGAAAGGAGACAGAAATACTGACAGTGAGTGCTGTGTTAGAGCAATTGCATCAAAGCATGACAAGCCAGAAGGACCCAGATATCAGGCTACAAAGAAGTCAAATGGGAACTCTCATATCTGCCTGGAGGTAATCCTTATCTTGTTCCTTGCATTAGGGTCCAGGCTTACGTTGTCACACCTTTTAAAAAGAGTATATATGCAGTGGTACGTATATAAAGAGGCAATAGATCAAGTTACAGCCAAACTTTGTGGTCTCCACATGAAAACTTTTTAAAGTGTTGTGTCAGGATTAGATTAAGGTTATGTGTTCTGTACATTATATAGTGCCCTTATAGAAATCCTCTTTTTTGTTGTTTTTATTAACCGTTTTCATTCTTCTGCACTAGCATTTTCTGAAGAGCAAAAAGATCAACTTGGAAAATTTCCAACCTGCACTAATTAAACATGCACTAGATCAACAACTTGAAAGATTTCTGAGCCCTTGAATCACAACTCTGTTCAGGCTCAAAGGTAAACTACAAACACCATTTAAAATCTAATGATAGCTATTCAAAATTTAAATACATAGTCTCATCTAGTTGATAAGGTTCCTTTTACAGCCAGTGGAGAGAGAAAGGTACTTCTATTTACTTCTAAAAGGTAATTTTTTGCAGGTATCTTAACTATTTTAAGATGAGATGAATCACTCTGTAAGTATCTGTCTCTCCTCACAGATGATTGAGGACACCTAAGAGACTAATATAAACTAGTCACCTAAGTTTTGGATAGCTAAAGGCAGCAAAATTCTTCCCAACTTATTTGTCTATTATTTCTTTTCTACCTTCTCCTGTTTTTACCAGATACTTTTAGAGCCTCTATTAAATGTAACCACCACCGTAGAGTTATGCCTAATATCCCCATTATTGATGACAGTTGCATTGCGCTCTCTTTTGCCAGGAAACATGATTTAATTACCAATGTAAACAGATGGCTTATTTTTTGGTTATTGGCTAAAAACTGAAGACAACAGCCTTGTCTAAAATATTGCCATATTTCTACAATTCTTCCATTGGTGTTTCACTGCAAACTGCATTAAAATGTCCCCCAATTCAGACCTTCTGAAAGCTTCATCTTAAAGTACAGTCTTAATTTACCAGCTGTCATTTCTTCTTCATCATTACTGTAATCAGGTAACAATGACTGCATAATGCATACATTTTAAGAATTTTCTATGTATATTTTAGTTCTAATTTTGCATATATTGAGGACACAGCTATTCAGCATGCATCAACAGACTGTGTATTAAAGCCAGAAATGCAGAGCTCTCACAAAAATAACCAAATTATAGGTATGGATCTACTAAGATTTCTTCTCATTATTTCTGGGTTGTTTGTTGTATTATTTTTCTTACTGAATTGTTTCCTTCAGTAGGAAACTTTTGTTGTTTTTTTTTAAACTGAACACACCCTGACTATTAAAATATACCATGAGTAATACAGACACCTTTAAAATTTTCCAGACATATATTACAACAGGAATAGCAAATGAAAAAGATGTGACTCAGTTTAACTGGTTATGCAGAAATGTAGATCTTTATTGTATCCCCACTCGTATAACCCATAACTTGTAGTGGAATGAAGACAGGTTTCAGAGAAACACAGATATGATTTATTTGATGCAATGTAGGGTTTTTTTTCCAGAAGTTCTTCCTGTCCATTCATGGTCAAGGAATTGAGATTAAGTTTCTAATTAAGATGCACAGAATGTGCTAAGTGAATCATATCTTATAAACATTTTTTTCATTGGCTGTCTAAGTAACAGGTAGTGTGAGTCCTACCCTTCTTAATCAATAAGAAGACTGCACAGGCAAAGAGCAAAGATGGATGGAGCTGCAGTTTAGCCTAGAGGAAATAAAACCAAAGAAAAAGCTGATAATATCCTTCATCCATGTGAAAGGTAGGAGTCTAAACCCAGGGACTCTTGGGATCCTTTTCTTCACAGGGTGGCAATGCAGCTGGACTCTTTCTGGCCGCATTAAACATAATGGCTTGTCCATCATTCATCTTTCTTAAACATAAGTCATATTAACACTGACACTTCATAGAGCACCAGTCACTACAAATAAGTAGCAGAAGGGGCAACCAACTAATTCCTTCTACAGTTACCAGAATGTGCCAGGTGTAGAGGAGAACTGGGATGCTCTGAATTAAGATTAATTTAAAAATTACTCTCCAGCTTTTCTACCTAGAGGAGGGTACATTGCCTGAAAGTATGTCTTACCCTAATTCTTCTCTGCCCTTTCCTGTAAATTAATTGCAAAATCTCTGTTCTGTTATGCTTCATAAGAGTAGTTAAAAAGATTATGTTTATAATGAGCTTTTAGCATGTTGTCACCCACACCCTAATTTGAGTTTATCACCGCCTTGTTTCCTGTCAGACATGAGTCATTCTAGCAAGTCATTGAGCAAATCATTCTGGATTCCTCTCCAAACATCAGTTGAAAGTTGTCTTGCCATCAGAAACTACCCCAAAGAGCATCCTATAAGAAAAAAACCTCTTATACAGACTTGACAACTACAACTAGTTGAAGTATTTTGTACTTTACTTCTACAGGAGTTGTGTTTTTATCCAAGTGTAAAGTGCTCCAAAGAAGTGATGACCTTGTGAATCCAAGCCTTAACAGGGGATTTCTTTAAATCTAGTGTCAGTATGACATGGGTAGCTTGTCAAACTCAAACATGTTCATGGCAGATCACTGCCATTTTCCAGGCAAATATACCCTCCTACAGAATCCTGAGCCTTGAAAGCAGCTGAAAAGCATTCAGTACTGGAGGTTTGAAACTGAATTTGTGCAGGTGTCAAAGATGCTGGCACTTCTGAGTGATAGGTGAATGTCAGGTGCTTAGCAAAGCTGCTTTGAACAAATAAGTCATCTTTTCAGGTCACCTGAAGTTTTGAAGCTTGCAATGCAAGTTGCTGGTATTTTGGGTGCTTGGAGAATTTGGGCCTTCCAGTTAAGCAAAGATTCTTTTACTCAATGGTCACAGTGTCTTGTCACAAGTCTTGTCCTAGGTGAGTCTGGGTTTAGAGGCAGGGTTCAGAGCCTTTCATAGAGACTTAAGACAATCTACACCTCTTTCTCATTAAGCTGGGAAGAAGCTGCACTGATAAATCAGCAGATAACTATGTTGTATCATACCAGGATCGTGAGGCTGCTAAGTCCAATTCCCATGACAGCTACGTGGTACAACTCCTGAACTTACTGCCCTATGCCAGTCAGGGCCACAGTAGTGATGCAGTGGGCATGATTCCTGTTCCCAGTGAGATCTGTATCAGATATCTTCATACCGTATTGTACCATGATAGAGATTTTGAATTCTTCAGCTTCATAGCATAGTCAACAAAGACAGATGGGCTCTCTAGAACCTGATTGAAAGCAGGAGCGTATTTCAGCTGTTTCATATTTGTTTTGGAAAAAAATTCCTCTCTTTCTCTCCATTATAGAAGATACCCAGGAAGACTGCCTGGCTGAAATAAAGTTGTCCCTCGGAAATCTCCTCACCTTTCTTACACTGACCAGCAAAGAATGAAGATCCTTCAGGAGTGTGATGCTATTACCCCTCCGGTGCTCTTCTTAAAATTCCTCTTCCACTCTTCTGTCCTTCTAGCACATAGCGGTAGAGAACTGAGGAAAGCACATCCAGTCAACTGCTAGTGATGATCTTCAGGTAGTTAGCCATGGCTGCAATTAATGATCCAAACTCAAAACTGATGTGGAGAGCCTCACTTCCCAGAACGTCTTCCAGTTGTTTTCTTCCTGGTTACGTGACTTGTTTTTTCTGATACAGTCTGGGTTTTGTCACTGATTTTGACATGGGAGTCTGGTTAACATTTATAAGATCTTGACATAGAAAGGTCTTCCTGGACATTAAGAAAGGATGAACGGGCAGTTCCTGATACCCTGATTAATGGCCATGGCTGATTTCTCTTTGAATATCTCTCCAGGGTCTTTCACTGTGGGGTAGTCTTCATATTTAGGTGTGTGTGTATTATGGACGAAGTAGATGTATAGAAATACCTATGCTGGAGGAAAACAAGATAGAGCCAGAACTATATATATGATACGCATGATAGCTCTGCCACTACAGCATGGCACCCAAGCTAACTAGCTGTACAGAGAAACAGGGTTAATTAGCCCAGACAGAACATTACATCAGTTTAGTTTCATGGTTCGGGCAGTTGAGCTAATAACTCCAAATATCAATGCGAAAAGACATTCAGTATGGGTAACGACTTCTGCTCCACTCTATCAATACGGTACATATGCACAAGATTATCACCTTACTTATAAAATCAATGGGTAATTTGCATAACTAATTTCCGAGCAGACTCAACAGCCTAGCTAGTCATGACACCAAATAAAACAGAGTGGGTTGGTAATATTAATTCACGGGTGTTCTGAATTCACTCAGAGATTTTTGTAGCTGATTATAGCATAATAGGATAATGAAAAGAACCAGAAATATTCACCATAAAATTTTATACATTAATAACTTTTTAAAACACTAAAAGGACAGGAACTAAATAACGAGCCACGTTTACCCCTTTATGTCTAATATCTAACTATCTATAGAAAACATAATTTCTGATTCTGCAACCCTTACAATTTGGCAAAAACTTGGAAAACAGAAGACACTAAGAGGAAATTAAATCTAGACAAATCAAACCAGAAATGAGAACACATTGTAAAGCATAGTGACAGGGATCTTTAGCAAAATCTTTATTGTAAGCATCTTTGAATCAAGATCAGCTTGAGACAAATGACTGGATAGGAAAAACGAATCACAGGATGCACTTTCGTGCTGTTACAGAGGTTGGCCTGGAGAAGCTGCACGTCTCCCTGTGGCTGACAAAGTGGAGACAGTGGTGGCAGCATGGTTGGAATCAAGAGTCTGACATGAGCCGAAGCAGACAGCACTTGAGTGCCTAGAGAAGGGAAGCTCTGTTTTTGCACTGAATTAACAGGAGAAGGCATGTTCCCTCCTGCACGCACAAGAATTGTTACTGTCAGTTTGGTGAGGGTGTGTACCTGAGCCAGACAAGGAAAATTTAAATTACAATTTACCAGCTGAAGGTTCAAATTAATGACCCAATTAGAACTACTATATCATCAACTGAGCAATGGTTACTGATCAGATGCACTCTGTCAACCACATGTCACATGAAATAAACCGTATCATAACTTAAACTCACTGAAATAACATTAAGCTATGTTCCTTTACTTAACACTTATGAAGAGTGCTGTTATCATGCATTACTGTTTTCTATGGGCTTATGTTGTGCATATGGTCCATTAAAACAACTGAGCTGACTTGCCAAATAGTGATAATTAGAACCTGAAACTGAATCTTTAAGAGAAAATAATTCCTTTGCTCTTTAACAGTTTGTTTTATAATGGAGGCTTCTACATGAAACATTATTCTCTGCTTCGTAGCTGGTCTGAGCAGCACAGGGAAATTTTGCTTCTTCCTGTAACGTACAGGTACGTAAGAGAGAATAACTGGCATGCACCCAGTCACATATCTTTCCTTGAAACATCATGCTCTGCTTTGCACCTTTATTTGTCCCAAATGGGTTCCTCTTTCTGATGAATTGTGTTAAAAATTAACTGAAACACTGCAAGAAGGAAATGAGTTCACAGTGATAATTTTCTTTGATGTACATCTATCTCTACAAAAGCTTGACACAGTAACATTTGTGTGACATTTAACAATAATGCAGGATTGGGGGGGGGAGGAATCAAAACATAATGGCTTGAATCTCCAACAAGAAAAAAATAATCCAATGTCACTGATTTCAGTGTATATATGCCAGTTCATATCAGTTGAGGATCTATTGCTTTTCACAGAACTCATTTTAATGATTAATAAGATACCAGATTGGTATTTGTTGTTGTTTGAAGTGATCACTGCCTGATATCCCCACATTATTATTTAATTCCAGTATCAACAAGATTATCACTTAATTTGGACAAGCGTGTGCATAAAAATGATGTCTTGCAGAGCCTATTTAAAATAATCCTATCAGCTGGCAGCCAAGAATTGACTGAGCTATTTGTCACCCACTATGCAGCTGGAATTATTGAGGAACTGAAATCTCTCTCACTTTCTCTGCCTGCCTTCATGAGGACATGCTGACATCCAGCTCTTTTGTCCTCCACTAGAATTAAACAGCATCTCAGAAAAGATAATTAAGTGCACACAATGAACAGGGCTAGGGAAGGATGAAGGAAGGTTTGTAGGAAAGGACAATGTGTCATCTTCCCTGTCAAGTGCACAGAATACAGAGCCAGCTGTTGTTTCAATTTGCTTTCACTGCTTAATGCAGAAAAGCTTGTTGGGGCAGCAGGGATTGGAAAAAGAGCTGGTTTATGTGAAGGTTTAGAAAGTGTTGCTGCTGTTTTACCAAATTTGCTTTAGATGCTGAAGGAATATTCTCAGGACTTGCTAATTCCTCCAGCTCCTTGTCCTACCCCTTTCAAAAGAAATAACAAAGATGCTGCCAGTCTGTATGCAGGGAAAGA
>NW_010157624.1:49967-74967 GCF_000695765.1 Mesitornis unicolor
TGGTCTTCATTAGTTTTGGCCCTTGAACTCAAAACACAATGTAATAGAGCACAATCACTGCTTCAGAGGAGTGCAAAGTGTCTTCTGGCATGACAAGGTATTTCACACTGCTTCCCTCAATCTCACTGCTTTTATGTCACCATCCAAGGCAGGACTCTATGCACAGTCATGCTCTGGTCAACCCCATGGGAAAGTTTGGTGACCAGCATCTAACACTGGTTCCCACAACTTTCTCTTCCAAAGCAGCAGAAGGAGCTCTCTTCTTGCTGGTAGAACAAGGGCTGTAGCAAACTCAGAAAGCACAGGGTGGATGATGAGCAATGGGTCACATAAAAGCGGGTCACATAAGTCTTTCTACAAGTGCCTTGTGGATAAGAGGTAGTAAACATGAAATATTAAAGCATACAGAGTGTGGAAAGAGGTATTCAGGAGGAAAGGTGCGAGTACTGTCAACTCCTGTTGTCTCTATGCCTCCTGCTAATTCCCCAGGTTTCACAGAGGCAGTCAGGACAGGCGAAGAAATGCTGCCTCTAATTACTGCTGAGCACGTCTGCAAGTCTGTAGTAACAGCTGGAGAAAAAAAAAACAACCACTCAACACAACAGAAACCCACACAATGTTTTGTACTTTTATCACTTCATTATATAACATTTCTGAATCCTAAGGAAAAAGTGCCTTTCCCTGAAATGTACTCCAACAATCTGGTCTTTTTTCTTCTTTTTTTTTAACCAATCTGTCTTTCCTACCATAAGAAGTCTAAAAGACACAATGATTTTTGACAGTATGCTTAAAACTTAAGGGCTGTGTGCACTTCTTTATAGCCAAGAGCAGTGCAAAGGGCAAGGATCTACGGAGATAATATGAACAAAAAGGAAGGAAAACATAATTTGCAGTCCTCTGGATTTCCAACATGTAGCAAAGAGAGATGAAAGCCAAGGTAATGCATCAGGAATCATGGAAAATATTGAACTTGGAGGTTTCTTTCAGGATTTGGATGCCACCATATGGCTATAAGTGAACTGTATATGAGCTGCACGTGGACCAAAGTGAATTCTACACAATTCATTTCTTTCCAGCCAGCCTCCATATCTGTAGAAATCCAGTGATTTTGTCCCTCAAAGAGATGCAGATTTATTTGGATAGTAAAACTACTGTTCACTGGAAAAGCAATAACCTACAGGATGATTTTCATAATTAGCAGTGATGTGTGAAACTCAGACTTAGCAAACAGTTCTGACTCACTCTCGTTGTGTGTTTGATCACTATGTCCCTTCCCATCAACCCATAAAAACTTTCAAGAAGGGGGAATAATGCCAGTGAACAGCAACACAACACATGTGAGTACCTGCATTTAAAAGGTAGAAATCTTAAATCAAAATATAAAATATTTTTCCCTTTATAGAAGTATATCCCTACAGTCAAACCCTATGATTATCTATCTCACGTAAAGTGAGATATCTCCAGTGTTGATGAATACAGCTCAGCTGTAGCTAAAACTTTGCCTATTAGCAATATAGAGAAGCAGACAATTCAGCGTATGAGTCCTTTGACTTGTTTCAGGCACTTATTTTAACATGGGATTAATCATACCCTGCAAACCCTGACTTCTCCACAGCGGTTCTGAAAGAGCTGAAAGAAACAACCAAGGTGCAGACATCTACACTGTACTTATGTTCGGATAAATCTTATTCTTTCAGACAATTCTTAGTTCTCTAAAATCAGTTGATATTCTGAACATAAAAACTTTATAATAATAATTATTATTTAAAATTTAAATAGATGAATAATGAAATACCTAACACGTTTCTGAAAGCCTATGCGTAAGTCCCCTTTAGGGCTTAGTAGACTCATATTTTTTGAAGTCAAAGAAAAAAATGTGCATTATTGTCATGGTTTCTTGAAAACCCTTTCTTTATATCTTAAGATTTTCAGTGCTATTCTAAGGTCCTTTTCTGAAAGGGAACTTGTACAGTGTTTTTCCCCCCTGCCTAATGTAACTCAGGGTTGGGGGGATTTTATCATGCTGAGTTATCCTTGTAGAACTGGAAGTAGAATTAAGTCCACAGCAGGTGAGCCATCTAAGACATGAGATGGTAAATTGAATTGGAAGAGCACAGTAGTATTTTAAAATCTTTGTTTTCTGTTGTTGGAAAGAAGTCAACAAAAACTAGATGATACAAAGACTGCTGAGAATGGCGGATCCACACTGCTTGAAAGCATGTGTACTTCTTACACTGATGGTGAACTTCCCATAAAAGCGTGGCTTTTTTGTACAAATAAGAGACCTTCATGCTTGGCACCTGGATAATTCTTTGTTTCCAGCAGAGAAACAGTGGGCTTATGGCCTGAGAATGACAATAGGAATGTGTTTATTGCTAGAGTCACAGCTGGAGATGATTATTACTTTTTTCTTTTTCAGAAGGAAACGCTACAGGCAGCTAAACGTGCTTTCAGGCTGATTTCAGGGAGCATTCCTAGAAAAAAATGTCCTTTCTTTCTGCTTCAGATTTCCTTTCTCAGATCTAGGTTTACTTTACAACTGGAAGGCTGGAAGTCCAAAATATTTTTGTTCTGATGGGAAATGATGCAAAATTTACATGATTTGCTTTATTGAGGAGAATGGGGAAAAATCAGGATTAAGGATTCTCAGGATTAAGGATTCTCATTCTACTGCAAATTTATTCCTGTGCCCGTGTATAGCATGTGCCCTGTCTGTAATGTATATCACAGCTTCTCTCTCAGTAGGCTGCAAAGTCCAGAAAGTGCTGAAAAGGTCTGTTAGCACTGAGCTCCAGTGCCAGCTCATGTAAAGCCAGCTTGGCATGGTGTTGAGATGCTCTAAAAGCCCGGTCCAAACCTTAATGTGGCAAATGTGTTGAAGGTGCTCTAAAGAAGAAACTCCAATATAGAAATACTACAACAGCAGTAACTCTTTTCAAACCAAGTCCAAAGGACAGTATTTTTAATATTTCAAAGATAATCTTTGTATTACAACCTCAGCAGTCAGCTCAGTCAACAGTGACCTCAGCAAATGGCTAGTATCAATCAGCCTTTTTATAGACAGGAATGCATGTCTAAACATTATCTTTTGTAATTAATACAGACCATTCCTCCATTCTCCCATTGACTTTGGTAGCTGAGATGTAATCTGATTTAATTTCTGTAACATAATCTAGTTTGTTTTTATAGTACTTCCCCCGCTAATATTAAAATCCTATTCATTTAGTTGTATGCACTGATAGATGTGCATCTGTGGGTGGATTGTAAACATGGAAAAGCTGATATATGGAGAAATGCATTCAGTGGGCTGAAATTATTTAGGGCTGAAAAACATGTCCAAAAAGCTGAGTGTCAGATAAGCTTTTCTCTTTCAGAAATGCAGTCACAGAATCCATGAGGCAATGGCAGCTGTGGTTCTCCAGCAACACATGTTGTTTTGTTCCATGTCTTTGTAAACCAAAAGAGTGTCTTTAAGAATGTCTTTTGGCTGACTACAAACGATACAGTTTACATTTTATTCTAATTTTGAAGGATGAACTTTAAGAATCAGGAAGTCTCGTGTTTCAGTCATGAGTTGGTGAACATTCAAATTGTAAATATAGACTGGTGCCCGACCAATTATAGATATCTGCAACGTGGACATCTTCAGCTGAGATTCTCCTTAGCATCAGAAAAGAGAAATTAGATTTTGCAGGGAGCAGATCAACTGATCAGAAAAATAGACATTACAAACACATCAGTGGAATCATGCTTAAAAGGGTTTATTTCTTTCCAATTGCAAATGGTTCATAGATGTCTCCATTGTAGAGGATGATAGCTATTGAAATAAATTGCGACCAGAAAACACCCCATGGATGGTAAAGGTGGATTTTTATGCCCAGTAGGACTTCAGATGACTTCAATCTGGAGCTTTGCCACCACTGAGGCAGTTAGAAGCAGTTATGCCTCAGCACCGATCACACAGGGCAATGTAGCCCGCAAGCCTTAGACGTTATTGGAGAGCAAATCCACCTGAAGTGTCCTAGATGAGGTCCAATTACAACTGTAATTTCTTACAACAGTGAGCTTCTTTTTAGAATTAATGTATCCTAGGTACTTATACAGAAAGTTCATAACAAAATTTTTGTGAGAACTAGACAATTAAGTAGAAAGACCCCTATCATGGTAGGCAATCATAACCTGCTATTTATATATCAGTACTATCTAATAGATACTCCAAATCAGATGGAAAACATATCATTTTAAGAATTGTATAAAAATACAGTGAAAGACGGCTCTTATTTTAGCACTAAAATATCTGAAATGAGATGACAAGATAAAAGATGTCAGAGGTGAAGAGAGCAGCCTTCTGTTATGAAGCAAGTTAGGGGGAAAACCAGTACAGACATCAGCTCTCTGGAGCTTTCCTCTTCCATGAGGTCATATTGCCCTCCTACTCTGTGTATGCTCTAAGTAAATAAAAGCCAGCTATGGATAATGAGCTCCATTACTCTAATTAAAAACAGAGCCTGCCCCTTGAGGAAATGCCTGGACTTTAGTCCCATGAAATTGTTTGAATGCATTAAAATAGTGTGGTACATATGTAATCAGACTCCTGATTAACCGAGAGACAGAGACAGAGATGCACACAGAGGTCAGGGGTGTTCTGCCGTGTTGGAGCAGAACCATAGATTCAAGTCATGGCACATCTCATGTTTACAGTGTTAAAGCTTTAAATCTGGTTTTATGCAGAGATCATTTCACATTTTGAAACTTGCTGATCCTTTTAAAGTCAACAGGATGAGGAGAGTTTGGCCTTGGCACTGTATGCAGTGTAAACACAGGTATAGAAATGATCTGATGGTTAGTCCACATACAATGTCTAAGTCCCTGCCTTCTCAAGGCTAGGCAAAAGACAACAACAGCTTACACCTTTTTTGTTATCTAAGACTGGCTAAAATGGTTGAAAATGTTTCACTTTCCCTCCCTAAAAGCATGCTCTGACTGAAATCACTTACTTTGGGTGAATCAGTTTCTTCTAGATTATTACAATCAAGAAAGAAACCAGAAACCAAAACCAAAATGAACCCCTATTGATTATGTGCATACATGCAAAATGCTGCGTATGCTGCCTGATTCTTAATGAGCATTTTGCCTTAGATGGGATTCTTACAACTAAAATAACCAATAAAAGCTTTTCCCCTGAACTAAAAGCATCTTGTCTGTTTTCTGTACTAGTGCAGTGAGCAGTAAGCATAAACGCAGCTGTTAAATCCGTTGCCTGTCAGCCTGGCAGCCCTAAGTATAGCGAGTTCTGCTTGTCTTGAGATTAATGTCAAGTAAAAGTAGGTGACAGTAATTGGTGTTGTTGGGAAATGAGTTCTCCTGAGAGGAGAGAGATGCAGAGAAACTCAGCATAGCACGGACTGAGAGCTTACTGTGTCAAGGCAAAATTCCAGATTCACAACTAGGGAGTGAAATTATGCAGCTAATGAAATATGCATCTGAGCAATCCCTTTAAAATATTCAGCTAGAGTCATCCCTAGCTTATGTCTGGGAAGGCAAGGAATTGTGTTTGGTATCCAGCCCATTACATCTATGGACGGTGTTCCACATTTTTTATTATGTGATTTTATCTGGAATTAAGACTCAGTAAATTGAGACCATCATTAAAAATGGCTAAGATAAATAACTTCTTCTGAACTTAATGACATAATCTTAATGTTCTGAGTCATATTCATTACCTCTCGCCTTTGTGTCTCTGGATGAAAGTCAATTTGCAGAGTAAGACGTCAATATGTGGGCAGGACATCCTCATGCAGGTCTGTCAGCAAGCCAGGTTGTTATGTTTATGGTATAGCCAATGGGGAGCTACTCTTTGCTGCCTGTGGAGGTCAGCAAGTGATTCAGCTCATCATCAATAGGTATATTGAGATGAGCATGGGACTTTCTCACAAAGGACTTGATTCAGTTGTCCTCAGATAGTCCCCTACTACCATTTGAGATGCTCAGAAGTATCCAGATATCCATGTAGGGCTTACAGATGGCACAAGGTTTAAGAGTGCACCTTCCTCTCCATGTACTTCTGGAAAGAAGGTGGAGACCAGACAGCACTCTCAAATGGCAATAGAGAAATACATACTACTTACTACATGAAGTGTATATAGTATAATACTGTAGAGAATATATAGAATACCTATACTATATACTGTAGAAAACTGAACTGAGTCTTCAATACTCAGCTCATGTGTGCTCACCTTCATATAGATATTCAGCAAGTGATTCAGATGCCTATGCGCAGCCATACAGTGCCTCTCTGAGATGTTCTGCAATAGAATGATAGGACAAGGGGGTTTAAACTGGAAAAGGATAGATTTGGGTTTGACATTAGGAAGAAAGTCTTCACTATGGGGTGGTGAGACACTGGCCCAGGTTGCCCAAGGAAGCTGTGGATGCCCCCTCCCTGGCAGTGTTCAAGGCCAGGTTGGACGGGGCTTTGAGCAGCCTGGGCTTGTGAAGGTGTCCCTGCCCATGGCAGGGGTTGGACTGGGTGAGCTTTAAGGTCCCCTCCAACCCAAACCATGCTGTGATTCTATGAATACAATGCCATGTCTGCCAAACCACACTGCTGTCTGTGACGTTGCAGGGAATCTCAGCAGGCAGCAGGTAACAGTGGTCAGGAGGTTAGAATGGATGACTGGAGGATGAGAAAGGGCCTGTCACTGGGACTTTGATTTGAGGATCCTGGGGTCTAGTTGGGAAATTGGAGTGTGGGGCAGTGCAAGAGATAAGAGGCTACTAAATAGAGCTGTGTGTTATATCCTTGGAAAACAGCTAATTTGCTTTTTCAGAATAACTGAGGAATGTGCTTCAAAATACTTTGAGGGAAGGATGTGTGGCCCACACTTGTGCTCTAAGAAGTAAAAGATCCCTACAGTATAAATTAAGGCACAATAGGTGAGCTGTAACTCTTTTATAGTTCTGGTCTGCTTCCTTTTCCCTATTTCAAGGCTGGAGTTGTGTCAGGTGGCAATGGTTGTACAGTCTGGCATCATTTTAAAGGCAGATAAAAAAAGACAGAGAATCATTTGCTGTACATAGTGCTTATAAAATCCACAGTAGGAGTAAGAGAACTTTAGCTTTGTTTTGAGAATAGAAAAAATACTCTAATAATCTAAGGTTATTGGGTCTGGTTGGTGAAGATTTGTGGTGATCAACTCCAGTTAGTTGGGACATATCATGACATAGGGGAAGGGATGCAGAGAAGCAGTCCTGCTCAGGTAATATGTCTCTTACTGGAAGCCTCAAATTCATGCTACAGCTCACCATTGGGTAAGAGATGGTGAGGAAAAGCACAAATCTGAGGAAGAAATCATAAGACTGTGCTATAAATATGCAAGATGCCAGAGAGGCTGGGAGGACCTCTGTTAGAGTGGGCTGTATTAGAAACAATGTTGCATTTGTAAAGGATTTTAAGATCATTATGTTCACAACAAATTCCCAGACAGAGAGTGATGTTAAATAGAAATGAACTGACTATTAGTAGAAAAAGGTATCGCTGATATGTTCTGAAATATATGCAAATTAATACATAAATGAGAAGGCTTGGGTTAAAAGGGTGCTGTTTGGAGAATGTTTCTGTTGGATTTTTTTGAGAAGACAACTTTCAAATTTGTTGGTCCAATTTCCTGTCAGGCCAAGGAAGGTATATAAAAAAAGGAAGAAAATCTTCTAAATGTTTTCTATTCTTTCTGAAAATAATTTGACTTTATACTTATAAAAGACCGTAACTGCTACTTCTTGATTTCTCCCTAAATAAGTCTGTGGCTCTGTGCAATAATTTTAATGTGACTGCTGAGAGTTGAAGGCGAAAGTATTAACATATGTTAACTGAGACTTCTCAAATTTTAAACTAATCATGCATTGAACGGGTTTGATAGGACAGAATGAATTGAGATAATATTTGAGCTTTATTAATACATTCTATTAACAGAAAACACCACTTCTGTCTAATATAGTGGTGATTAAGATAGATTTTAAAACAGTATGCGTGCATGTACAGATGGGTACAGATGGTGTATGAAGTAATTCTAAGTGCATCAATCAATTGCTTCAAGTGTATTTCATACACAAGACAATACATATTGCTAAGGATGCCTTGCTTTGTATTACCACAATTATGGACAAAAGGGCCAGATTCCCAGTATGGCCTCTGGTATGCAAAAACTAAGTCAATCAGGCAGCGTAGTTTCCTGTGTCATTTAGAACTGTTATGAAATTCTCCATCTGGACCAAGCAGAGGAAAAAATCAAACTGGAAAAACTGATGACTTGTCCTTGCTTCCCCAAGTGCTTCCTTGATATCTTGGAGTGGAACGGAAAAACGAAATGTAAAATATCTGCATATGAAGTAAGGAAGAAGTGACAATAAATCTACACTCAGTAATGCAAGGAGAGGATGAAAATGAATACTGAAGGTCAGAAATCTGTCTGCATTCATTCATAAATTCTACATGTTTTTAAGCAAGGCAGTCATCATAGTAGTAGTAGTATTAGTATAGGTATAAAAAAGCATAGTATGACTTACAATTTTTCCATCTTCTGCCTGATATTTCAGGATGGGAAGAACGTTCTGATGTAAGGGAGGTCCATGCAGAATCCACTTCATTATTTGGCTTCAGCTAGAGCTACCCTGAAGAATTCCTAAGAGGGATGATGATATAAACTGTACATGCACATGAGATTACAATCAAGAGTTGAACATACTGTTCTCACAGACAAACTATTTGGCATTTATTCTCCTTCTTGCATTTGGGATAAATAGTGCATCTCTGAGGATTATGCCCTTTCCAAGCAGATACACAATGGGTATAAATAATCTGGAAAGAGCTGTTGCTTCCAACATCTCCAGCACTACACCTGAAGTGGATGCATCACCCTGGAGGGAATGAGTGCTCTCTGAGGAGAAGAGGAGCCTGTATCTCAGAAGCACTAACTTGACCTTTATTTCCTGCTGCTGTTTACTCACAAGAAGCTCAGCTCAGGAGCTGCAAAAACAGAGTCAGAGCAAAAAAAGTTTTAAGTAGAAGAATGGACCTAAAAAGCTGACTATGGAAGTAAAATATAAAATCTGAAAAGAAAACAGATGTATTTACATGTTGAGGCAAAGACAAGAAAAATACGTTAGACTTGAAAGAGATACAGGGTAGAATTAGATTGGGAAATACAGTGTAGTGAAATCCAGCACTAAAATAACAGATTTCAGAAGAAAACATAACCTAGTCGTACCAGCATTACAGCTGAATTGTGGAGTAGTTTGGAGTATGAATGTCCACTTTTGCCTGAAGTTCATCCACAATTATTAATCCTTGAATTAAAAGTCTTGTCATCTTGACAATTGTTTACCGAGTGAATCTACTAGCAAGTATTTACAAGGTATGTGTACCTTGCTACTGGCTTGATTTAGATCTGGATGACTTTTTGAACACCTTTACATTTCCAAAGTGAAACCAAACATTGACTGAGATCCAAGTCTTTCTTTTCTGTTTATTTCTAAAGAGATTTAGCTCTAAGTTTTGGGAGGTTTTTTTGAGGTTTTGTTTGTTTGTTTTGTTGTTGTTTTTTTCTTTTGTTCTGGTTTGGTTTTGCTTGTGGTTGGTTTTTTTTTTATATCACTGACTTCATGTATTAAGAGTTTGTTTTTTCCTTCTGAAACACTGCTTTAGGCTTTCAGAACCTCCAGGAGGTTGATATCTGAGGCTTTTGAGAGAATAATAAAGAACTAGCAAGAGAAAGAAGTGGAAGATGAGGCAACATCTTGTATGGGATTGCATTTATGGAAGGACAAATATATGTGAACTTCACATAAGAATACCCGATGCACTGAAAAAAGTATGCCCATTTCAGAAAATATTTCAGCAAACCACACCAAGCTCTTTTATCCTGTGACTCACAGGTGATGCAAGTTTCCAAATTTGCTTCTGGAACTTTGTTCTGGTAATTCTAGGAATATTTATATTAGGAATGATACTGTCGTTCAGTGTCAGCTCCTACAAGCACCTTCCCAAACTTCTCACTTTCTCTAAGAAGCAGGATAAATTGTGGCCTTCTTGGAGACAAGATTGAATGAAATCACATCCATGAAAACTGTGCATATTCTCTGTGTATGTGGTTTTAAGGCTGCTAGCAACAAAGCAGAAGAATCTTGAGGCAAAGCACGTTTTTCTGTTAGGTGCTCCATAGGAGACCAGAGAAGGGAGTGAGACTTCACTGGGGAAGCATCTTTTCTGAAATCAGTAAATCACAAGGGAGGCTCTGCCTTTGATATGGATTCACCTGCTAACTCCAAACTCAGAACTCAGGCACTTATATGAAGAGGTTAGGGTTACATCTATATTAATAAGTAAAATGTGCTAGGCATTGTTTTCTGTCCCTCAGACACAGACCACACGTGCCCATACTCCTAAACTTTCCAGACTTCCTAACAAGAAATCCCCAAAGATAAAAAGAATCTTTCTGTCTTTGCCTGTTTTTCTTTATCTGATATTTCTGAGAGTATGCTGAAAATCCTTAACAATAGATTAGCTGTTATATCTTTGTAGCTAAACAGCACAGCTTGAGTTGAGATATTGTTCACACCGATTCACAAAGCTTCTATTTATCAACTCAATACACAAATAGCAGGGAACTGTGCACAGCTGACTTTGAGTATGCCTCTTCATCAGGGCAACCACTTGAGATTCATTATTCCCCTGATAGCCTGGAAAACCACTTTACTTTGGTGTTCAGAATTGTAAGTCACATCATGCTGTACTACTCCATCAGGATATTAAAGCTGAGATTCATATCCCCTAACTTTAGATATCCCCAACCCAGAGGTTTACAACTGCAATGTAGCCACCTGGGCTCATCTTGTTCCCTTAGGAGAATGTTCACTTCAGTTTATGATTGACCTGATGCTAGATGCTTACCATAAAATAGGATGACTGATACCATAAATACCACAGACAGGATCATCAATGACTGTAAATGTTTGTCCAGGTGAAAAGGCCACACTGGTGTAGTATGGAGACATTTATTAAAATAAATCCCACATTTTTTTCTTTTTCTGCTTTCCCACTGTTGATCTGGTTTAAAATATGAAGAAGTGCTTGCCTCCATCTTTTCCTGGAGGTTTCTGCCACTCTGGCTTGTTTATCAGAAGACAGCATTCCACTCCAGTCCAAGAATCAGTCAGTCATTAATAAATGCCTAATGTGGTAGGCTTGAGCTAAGGCATCAAAATTTGCACTGCAGCAACTAGAAGCTGTTATCTCTGATGATTCCACTGTGGATAAGTAACTTCTGGCACAGAAATTACCACAGGCTTCAGGGTAGCAGCTTTTTCTGCAGTACTACCTATAGGAAGGATCACGAGATTGAACTCTCTGGAATATCTAGCCAGTGAAGACACAGTGGCTTAAAACAGCTGAGAATATGGTCTTGTTTTCCTCCATATTTTTTAAAAATTGCTTTCTTGTTTTAGTTCTTTGTAATTTCTTACTTTTTTTTTTCCATAAAACCCCAGAAAAGTGGTGTTCTCCATCCATTAATTAAAGAAAAAGATACCTAAATACACTGAGATGCTCTGTGTAGGTATAGAATATTTTATGTAATGCATAAATTGTTTCCAAAAAAAAGGCAAACAAGAAAGGTGTTTATTAATCAGGAAAGAATAGCAGAATGAGTGCTATGCTTCACAGGGCTCCCTAAAAACAACTAGGAGACATATATGTCTTGTAACATGGTTCATTTAGTGCTTGCGATCTTTGCTTTTGAAAGTCCCCAGATGTTCTCTTTTGGTTTTGTTAAGTTCTTAGAGAGTTTCACCTGGAGTCTGACTTTCTGATGAGTAAGATTTTACAGCAGCATACATGGACTTAAGTTCTAACTTGTCTTCTTTTTAACACATTTTTACATTTATCAAATGTTGTCATAGAAGACAGATAGTCCTGAATATGGCTGAAAAAAAATTGAGATATTTTAAGTTTATTTCTATCTTCCAAAGCCTACCCAACTTATTTAATCCCTCCCACTGGGCAAATCATTCTATGTGATTGAATTTCTAGTTAAGGTGCTATTATTAGCATAATTTTGATATAATTTTGATGACCTATGCAATATAGGTCACTGTTTTGCAGTCAATGACTATGCATACTGTGTCAATCTAAACTTAATGGAATTTGTTTCAAAGTCTACCCCCAAACTGATTCCACAAAAAGCCTTAAAAGGCCATGTTCTATCTGCAAATCAGAGATGAAGAGCCAAAGCATGCAAAACCTGATACTTTGAAGAGTTAACCACTGAAAAGTGGTCTGGATTTCTAGATGTCATAAGAGACAAATAACTACGCAGTCGTAGTCAGGCTGCCACCAAAAAAGCATGCTCTACCTACTCTGATAAACAGACCACATAGCTCTGCCTCTGCTCTGAAACACTCATTGCATCATAGAGAGCTTTCTTTCCTATCTGATTTTGTGTTCCTCATAATTTATTTTGCTGTCTGACAGCATTTCATTTTTTTTTTTTTATGAGCTGTAGGGTAGAAGAAATAAGATCTCTATTTCTTGCTTTGATCCAATTAATTTCTAGTCATTTTTTTCCATGCTCACATCTGTTACAGATTTTGCTCTTGTTGATTCAGCATCTGTAGCTAAAAGAAATAGCAAGTTATGGATAGAAAGTGCTTTACTGTGTGGGTTTTTAAACCTTCAGTAACAGTTCTAGACGTAAGATCGTAATTTATAGAAGACAAGGTACATTACCGCACAACCGTACTAGCTTTTCATCTTTGGAAGGCCTATTGAGAACAGTTAGTGATACTCACTGGTACTTTAATTGACAAGGAGAAAAATGAGTGTACAGAAATTAAGGAGAAGACTGCTTTTGCCATGTTGGACAGTGTATCAAAGAGATCTGGTCTCAAATGTTGAAAAGCCACAGTGCCTCTATGTAACACATGGTGTTTTTTGAGTGATAGAGTTCTGAAACCAGAACCTATCTGGCCATGTCAACTTGATGCTCACATAACTGGCCTGCCTACAGAGCTGAGACAATCTATCTGATGAGCTGTTTTACAAATGTGTGTGAACAGTCCCCTCCCTCTGTTCCCGTTCCAATAGCTTCAAATTCTGTGAGCTGTCCTGGAGTTTTGTGTTTGAGTTGTTTCCAGGCTGAAAGTGGATCCCCACCATCCCCCTGATTTATTCATCTGACTGAAATCAGTCCACTCTTGTTCATAAGGAGTTCCTTCTGTTTCTCACTTGCTGCATTGAATAGTTCATACTGAGAAGATGTCAGAGGTTCTGCATATTTTATGCCCAGGGCTGAGTGTTAACAATCCTTTTTTAGACATCCATGAGAGATTCATGCCACTGATGCTGAATTTGTTTGTGAGCGCATTCATGTAAAAAATGGTCAGACGATATTCATTGCTTAAGTAGGACATTGTGCTCTGCTTTTCTGATTATAGTCAATTGTAATGATGTAAATTTTCAGATTCAGTAGAAAGTGGACTGGCCTACTGAGAATTACCAATACCCTCTTCTTCTTGATCTACATTTTTGGTTGTTTTATTTGGTTTGTAGTTCTTGGAAGATGATCAAGATTCTTTACTTGCTTTAAAATGTGAATTCTTTTGATGAACTGTTTATTCATGACTATCATTAATTTTCTGAAGTCCATTTCATGTAGGTTCTGATAATCTAAAAACTGTAGGGCTTGATGAAATGCAGTCGGCATCTATCTTCTTCTAATATGTATCAAATACTGAAACTTGAGTTCTCAATGGAAATCAGCTGTGTCAAGTCTAGATACACTCCCCATATCACTTCTCTTCCAGAAGTTTTGTAAAACACAAGCCATGGTTTCTTCTGTGTGATCCCATGCCCAGTTTGTTGCAGCACAGCTGTGGAATCTCGGCTCAGCTTTGCTGGGAAAATAATCTTCAGCTGTGAGGAAGACTGTACTAAAGCCAAACGCGAAGAGTAAAAAGTGCAGGCATCAGTGAAGTTATTGAGACAGCGATAAGTATGTAGTCAAGGACTGAAACGTATTGACATGAGAGGAAATAAAAGCCCTTAGGAAAAAAAAAAGCACAAATTCAAAAACAAACCAAAACAACAAAAACCCCAGAGAACTGAACTGCAAGATGGCAACTCAACAAGACAGAGAAGCAGCCTCCACAAAGGAGCCAAGCAGGTTTGGCCAACAGAGATGCTCTTCACATCACATTTAGGGTCATGCCCATATTAATCTTTCACTTAGTAGCATATGGATCCTTGCTCTCCAGTGTGTGTGTCAGCCAATAAATGTTTGCTGTGCACTTTTAACTTCTTGATGCTCTGCCCATACAGTGTGTTTGTGCATGGTAGAAAATACCTAAACAAGCATGATCTACTGAGCTAGGATTTGGGGAATGACTGCAGTCTCAAGCCAAGCATCAGTGTCATGTACATCAATTGAGTTGGAAAGGTCAGAGCAGAGAATGAGCTCTTTTGCTCTTTTCAATAGCTCTAGTTATCCTTCAGCCCAGGTGCCTCTAAACTGCTGATTATACAGAATTTCTTCCATGCCATAGCATTTTTACATGCTAGGAATCAAGCCATGCACTGTTACCTGCTAGACCGCTACCAGATAACTTCTTCCACAGTCTACTGGTGTATACCAACTGAAGGTCCTTTTAACTTCAAATTTGCATTTTACATATTTGTTTGAAAGTGATTTGCACATCTTCTCCTAACCCATCATTTAGTGTTTTGTTGTTGTTTACATTGCACTGCTACTTTTATGGGAATATTTTACAAAACCTTACAGAAACCCTACCTGGAAGCAGCTTGAACACTGGTAAAGGGACACAGCAGCAGGCAAGACAGACTAGCTGAAGAGGAAAGTCTGGCAAAACTGAAGTTCAAACAACTTGATACCTTTTCCCAAATGGGAAAAGATCTGTCCCATTCTGTCCAAAACTGCAACAAACAAAACTGCTTGATATTGCTCTTCACATATCAGTCTCGAGTTTTTTTGTTTGGTGGTTTGTTTTTTTCTTTCAAAAAAAGGTAGTATTTGCAGGAACTATTGA
Organism: Mesitornis unicolor; assembly: GCF_000695765.1. NCBI lineage: Eukaryota > Metazoa > Chordata > Aves > Mesitornithiformes > Mesitornithidae > Mesitornis > Mesitornis unicolor. The sequence continues at coordinate 65,064 of NW_010157624.1, forward strand.
ATCAGTCAGGTGTTTATGTCTCTTGCATGGAAGTTCCTTTAATTGAAAGTTTTATTGATACTTCATAATCTACAATAGAATGCATCAATCCTGCAAATCTGTGTCAAGATGAAGTTCATTTTGCAGAACAGCCCACATTCTTTGTGTATATGATGAGTCACATGAGCAGTCCGAAGAAAGCGATGTCTTGCTTTGTGCTTTTGATCAAAAAGTTTTGTGGCTTTTTAGAGCACACCAGATAAAATCCATTATACATTTTTTCTACTTCACTGGTGATAAAAAGCCTCTGACAATTGACAATAGCGAGGCCATCTGTCACTTTGAAAACCTGTATTTTCGGTGAGAAGAACAGAATCAACATCTTTTACAAGAGTAAGAAAGAAAAAACCCAGATAACTCTTTCCATACATAGAACATAAAGCATGTGATTAACACATAGCACTCCATCATGCTCCTCCTCAGGAGATCCTGAGCACAGTAGATACTCTCTACCATTCATGTTATGACAACTGGGACACTGAAGTGCATGGAGATGAAGTAACTGATGAGCAGCAAGCAGCAGCCTTTGACTTGTGCCAGGGAAAGAGCTTGTGTCTCTTAGAGTCAGTCTATTGTGTCAGCAACAAGGGTTCACAGCATTATAAGTAAGAAACTGATCTAAGTGATTAAAGCTGCTTTTACTTTTCTGGAAGGAGGATATGCATCAGGTTTCTAGATAGTATTCAACTTTTTATTCAACTATTAAAACTAAAAAATGGGACTGAATCAGGGCTGAAACTTTAAGCACTCTCAAATTGCTGCAAACTTTGGAAAATTTGATTCCTGTCCATTACAGGAAGGAAAGATGGAAATTAAAAATTATAAACAAAATTTTAAAAATAAGTCTTGGATCTCTCTGGGCTTTCCACTGAACAACTTACATTTGATCAGGTGTATGTGGCTAAACACAAAGGTAAAATTCTAAATTAATTACTCTATGAAAAGCTATGAAGATCTAGTCATAAAATCAACAGTCTTAAGAATAGTTCAACTCACCCTGAAGCACACATGTAAAACAGATCAGACCATCAAACATCAACAGCATTGACTGTGAAAAGAGGTCAACATGACCAGCTCAGCTGCAGACATCTGATAAGATGTCAAAAACCAGATAAAAGTATCCCCTCACTTAGAAATTCAAATACAATATTGATGTAGTAAAGGATCAAGGCACCAGTGAAAGAGTCCAACTAAAGCTTTTCCTAAAGTTGATAGGCAATAAAAATACCAATGATAAATGAGAATGCACGTGGAACAAGATGAAAACATTACACAGGAGTATACTGCCTTTATGAGAACAAACAGGGCAGCTTTAATGGGAATGTGTGTTCAGTTCTGTTCGTTCAAAGATAAAAATGTACTGCCAGAACTGGAGAAAGCCCACAGAAGGGCCATGAGATAAGGGAAGACACAGAAAATCTGTCATATAAAGAGTTTTAAAAGACTGGGATTGTTCACCTCTGTCAGAAGATGAATATAATAGTAAAAGCCATGTTTGCTGTGGCTTTGTTCTTGCTTTATTACACATATTCAGGGTGGCAACTACTCATACCTGGGCATCTCTGTGTGGCCAGATCTGAGAGAGTCGCCCTGGGCTCCATTTAGACTTGATGAATGGACACTGAAAATTCTGGAGAATCACTTATTTAACTCCTTAGAGGCATTTAGAATAAAGCAGACAAACCATACTCTGATGAAACATTTCATTGGTAATAAAAGTTAGATAAATGAAATTTTTGTATCTGATTCTGAGGTGTCTGAAACTAGGGAAGATAAATACATTCTTCCTTTAAAATAATAATAATAATAAAATACAAAATGAAAAGTGACACATGAATCTGCTTCTCTGACTGCAAAAATTAACTGTGGATATTCCCGCTGCCATGGCAGGGACAATGCCACTAAAATGGGTGTAAGATTCCAGGAGAAACATGACCATTAGATGGTTAAAAAGAATATTTGGATATAAAACAAATTATAAACTTACACAGAAAGCCTGTAAAAGCCTCAGATTCAAAATTATTAAGTTAATATTTAACTTTTATTGCTCAAAAGAGATAATTTGTGTTACAAACTGTAACATCTACTTAATATGAAGGGTTTTAAACTTTTCTCCAGCCAATACTCACACTAGGACAAAAAAGTCACTAGGTTATTTCTATCTACATTTCCATTATTTCCTTTTTTATGCTGATAAAGATGAAAGTTCCCATTTCTCTCTAACATGGGATTTCCTCTGCTAGCTGGAAATTACCCAGTCTCATTGATCAAGTGCAATTTCCATAAACTCCACTACAGCTCTGCATGATTTAATGACTGCATCTTGCCTAACAATATTGTCTGCATTTGATTTACTACACATATTACTTTTAGAGCTTGTCTCAAAGAACCTTCATTGATTTCTTCATCAGATACACAAGTCTATCACCTTATATGACTGGATAACTGGTTGACTAAAATACAGTGCCATGATAAAGTAAAACTTAAATCAAGACAGATTAATGTGGCTGAAAATAATTTAACTGCCAAAGGAAAATTCTCAGTGTGTGTTGGTGTTTTTGAAAAGAAAGCTGATTGAGACACTAAACACAATGAAACCTGCAAAATAGTCTGGGCAGTGAGTTACCATCACCTTCCAAAAAACCTTCTAAATGGCACCTTAAGGATGGTCTGATAATAATCTCTAGAATGAGGTACCTTTTATAGCCTGTGCATACAATGTAAGTTAATTTAAGAGGAAATCCATGGCTGTGGTAATGTAACTATGGATTGCTCGCTTGGTGTTTGGAAAACAAGGAATTGGCCACTGCCATATGGTTTAAAGCAATACCTGCAGGTGTGGATTTTAAACCAGATAGAAAGCAAGTGTTCAGAAAACACTTTAAAATTTCATGTGACTTCCATGTGATATAACACTGTGTGGCATCATCGGCTTCAGATTCAGTTGTGAAATTCAGAGTGAGATTTAAACACAATCTCCACAAGTGTTGTCCTAAAAGGTGCATGCCTAATGGTCTGTTTTATTAAAAGATGAATTCCAGGCAGTCTAAATATTCATGATGGTTTGAGGTTTGGGGTTAGTTTGGTTTTTTGTTTGTTTTGGTTTTGGTTTTTTGTTTGTTGTTTGGTTGGGTTTGGGGTTGTTTTTAAATAAAGCTTACATCCATGAACACTATTATTTTTGTCCTTTTCTGATACTTCCTACCAAGTATACTCTTCTTGTGCTTAATGGATATATGTTTTTCAAAGAACGCTTGTTTTCTTCATTTCTCAGCACTTAGGAAAGTTCATACATCAGTGAGGACTAGGTCTCAGAAAAATACTCTGCCTCCTGCTACAGGCCTTGAAGGTGCTCTTATGCATCTTGTGGGGTTGTAGTGGTTGTGGGTTATAGGCATGGGTTCCCTGCACTGGACTTAGCTGCCAGTTCCAGCCTGGCAGCAGCAGAGCTCAGTGCCATACCACACTAGTCCTCTCTGCTGAAGAAAAAGCTCTTCCTCAATCAGGTTTGCTAAGAAAGTTCAGCTGTTTGCAGTCATGGGTGTCTCTGCACTGTGCTTTCAGTGACAATGTGGCTTGTGAAGGAGCAGGTTGAGGTGCAGAATTCTGTAACATAAATGTACCTTGACAGTACGTACAATGCCCAGTACAGCTGCAGATTTGACATCTTTGTTGTGCAACCACATGTTGGGCTAAAGATTTCAGCCTAGTACATATGAAATGCAGAACATTTCAGGTTGGATGTTCCACAGCATCTGGCAGACATTGTATAATAGATGAATAATCCTTTATTGTTGCCCACACAGTGCTGCCATCTCTTTATTTATTTATTTAAAGGTAGAATTTATTCACATTGTGCAGGGGAGTGTTGAGTTAAGCTCTAGAAATAGCTACACTGAGATACAGATGAGTAACACTACAAGCCTGTTAAAGTACCATATCATTTATTCTCTTTAGCAACTCTTGGGAAGAACTGCTCTTCACGAATAACTTCAGACACTTTCAGTGAGCAGTGTAAACTGAAACTGTTGTAATAGCCTGCTGAAGATAATTATTATTCCAACTCGTCACTTCTTGTTATATCATTTTTAACAAAATTGGTATGCATGCACTTAAGACTGCAAGATAAATGTCCGAAGGAGTAGAACTGGTTGTGAGATATACCACCTCCAGGAGTTACACAGATTGGCACCCATGTTTTGCAGTTTCTGAATATCCTTTATTTTAAAATGTCTTTTTAGTTAAGCATCCAATTCTGGATGCTTAAATGTTAAGCATCCAATTCTGGATGTTTAACTGGATGCTGTGTACTACATCCAGTTTTGGGGTTCCCAGTACAAGAAATGCATGGACTTGTTAGAGTGGGTCCAGAGAAGGGCCATGAAAATTATCAGAGGACTGGAACACCTCTCCTGTGAAGAAATGCTGAGAGGGTTGTGGTTGTTGAGCCTGGAGAAGAGAAGGCTTCAGAGAGACCTCATTGCAGCTTTTCAATATGTCAAGGGAGCTTATAAGAAAGACTGAGACTTTATTCAGGACCATATTGGAGGAAAATGTTTTTAAACTGAAAGAAGGTAGGTTTAGATTTGACATAAGAAAGACATTTTTTATTATGAGGATGGTGTGACACTGGCACAGGTTTCCCAGAGAAGTTCTAGATGCTCCCTCTCTGGAAGTGTTCAAGGTCAGATTGGACAGGGCTTTGAGCAACCAGATCTTGTGAAAGCTGTCCTTGCTAACAGTAAGGGGGTTGGACTAGATAACCTTTAAAGGTCTCTTCCTACCTAAACCATGCCATGATTCTATAAAGCCATCTTTATTTACTCATTCACAGCCTTATGAAAGTACACGAGGATGGCCACAAGAAGTCAAACAGAAAGTTCACCTAGCTCAATATCCCACTTTCACTGATGCTCGTTCATGGAAGAGTTTAGAAGGTCAGCTGTGTGGTGATATTACCCTGCCATATTATCCCAGCCTCCAGTGATTTGTAGTTTAGAGCGTTCCTGAAAGAAAATGATGTATTTGTATTAATAATTCTCCGTAGACTTTGCCATCACAATTTCTTCAGAGCTTTCTGTACCTGAAACTGCTAAGCCTCTGGAGCATACTTTGATGAAGAGTAACAGTTTAAATGTAAGTTATATGAAGAAATATACCCTTTTGCTTGTTCTGTATGGATCACAAAAAGCCATCACTTTTATATTGCCTATAAGAACTAATAGTCCTTCAAAATCTCTTCAATACACTTCAGGTAAATTTCCTGCTGTGGCACCTGCAGAAACCGGCTTGAATTTTCTAATACAAAATATCCATAAAGAGTGATGAAACTTTTTTATTTCCAAACTGACATTAATTTCAAAAAGTTAAGCTGAATCTAGTGGAAATGTGGGAGTTTTTGTATGCTTTTTGTTTTTAAATCTTCCTGTCTTCCTCTGATCTTCTCTGTTACCCCTACCTTTTCCTGTACATTGAATTCACTGTTTGAATGCCAAACTGGACCATAAACAAGTGGCAGTGAGGATTCTTCACTTCTAGCAATTCACATCCAACCAGGAAAATGTGGTTTTGCCCTAGTGCCCAATTGGGATTCAGGAGACTTTACTGCCCTTAATGGAGCTACCTCCATTTATGTCAGCCAAGAACCTCAGCTACTAAGTATAATGAGAGCATTGAGTGAATCACTTCTTGATGCGAAGTATTGTTTAAACTGGGAAAGCCCATTTCGTGCTGTTCCTAACAGCATCTCTCTGATGCAGCTGACACAGTTCTCAACTTCCTCACAAGCGGCAAGCAAAGAGGCTCCTTGAGAACAAAGTATGAGATGAATGAAATAGAAGTTATGTCTGTGATGTTACCATAGCAATCAAAGTTCACGCCTGGTGCCAAAATGGTACAACTGTAATCACTGATCAAAGAAAAGTGTCCAGTTGTCATGGCAACTCTGAAAGGCTTGTACTTCAATTTCAGTATCTCCAGAAAAGTAAAATAAATAATAAATAAACAGATAAATCTGACTGCTAGTGATCTAAATAATTACAGCTTATGTATTTTTAGTATTATCCTACTATCATGATATGTTGAAGCCAAACAACTTGCTAAACCCCATCAATAAGTCCCACAGCTTGGTCTGTAGCCCATGCATACACCGTAGCCACATTGCATGCTGTTAATTTCTTTTCTCCTGACATGTGAAAGTGTTTCATGGCCTGGTGCCTGCTGGAACGTGTGTTAAGGCATCCTGCTACATGGCACGGGGATGTCTTTGACGCTGGACAACCAAAGTCTGGGAATATGCTGCCCAAGGACTTGTTCATCTGAGGATTCAATTATGGTGAAAATAACAAAGTGAAAAAAGCCTTTGTGACACAAGCAAATCTTGGTGAAAGTCACTCCAAAGATACCATGCCATTTTGTATGTTTTCTGCATATACTGTGTGTGTGCGTGTATGAAATGCATCCTGAATGATTGTTAACTAGGAGCTAAAAATATCTGAAGTCCACTGAGGAGAAGAACAATATCTCTTAATATAAAGTACACATAATTGGCCCAATGCTATCGCAGAGCTGGACTCTTGCCTAAATGTAAGTCAGTCTTTAGACCATTTCATCTGCACCAGTGATTATGTTTCTGCAATTGGCATTTCAAGGGGTGAGAGAGCAAAAAATCAAGTGCAAAAAGTTATAATTCCAATTACTATGTGGGTGAAAAAAATCTTTTAGTGCCTCCCTTTCTCCTCTGTTTCTGTGCTAGGAGAAAATAAATGGCTCTGTTCATTTTTGTTTCTATCAAACCAAATTGGAATTCAATAGCATGTTTCACAATGCATTTTTAAACAACTTCAAAGGTTTTGCCTGCACATTTTCCCCTTAATATGACAAGCTGTTAAAGTATGTCTAGGGACACGAGGTTTTTTTATGTCTTTTGCAAAGACTAAATAATGTAGAAAACACATACTCTAATGAAGTAGGGAACAGAAAATACTGGTAATTAACTTATGAGGAGCTCTTCTTTTTCTTCCTGTCTGGAACAGGATGCAGTTGTGTTTTCAATGCAAGATGCTTAATGGTTGAATTACCAGTGATAAGTTAGCTTAGACTTAATTCTACTTTCACTACTGATGAACCACCTACATGAGACAATAGGTCGTAAAGGGAGAGCAAATATTTGGATACTTCTGCATTCTCCAATGAGTGCAGCAACCACTCATTTGCCATTGCCCAGTATTTTTCAGAACCTTTTTCTAACACCAGATTTTGATATTTTTTCTTGTTGGCTAAAGCAATTGAGTTTATTGCTAATGAGAGAAAACTTGGTAGAACTCCAGGCAATCGTTTTTTTTTATATTATATTCAGGTGCTTCCAATCTTCTATTTCTTGCTGGGAATATTGCCAAAAATCCAACAGATAGCAATGTTTGGAAAAGATATTTTGAGTGTTAGGCTTTTTTCTCTGTAAGTAGGTTACAGTTAAGTACAAGATGACATATATAATATTTTTTACAAACTGTAGTGATAAAATTACTTGTAGGTTTTTCACTATAATGCTGAAGTAAATGGCAACTTATTTAATAAATATGCATTTATTAAAGCTTTAGGATTTTTCACAAAATTACGCATTGAAATAGAAAAACATAATTTTGCACATATTATCTCTTCCAAGGAAGGAAACTGTAAATAATTTCCATTCTTTACAAAGCTAATCTAGCATTTCCTTATTATGATGACAACCTTTATCCTTTCTTTTTGTAAACCATGAACCATTATGAAGCACAAAGACAATTTTTTTTCAGTCTTTTTTTATTGAGATCACACATATCTATAAGAAAAAATGAAATCTTTGACTCATTTCTTCTTCATCTTGGCTGGGGCTGAAAAATATTAGGAACATAATAGCAGATGTAGTGGATGGCACCAAAAGGTCAGTCCACTTCAGTGGCGGCCAAATATGAATGTCTGCACAAGGGTACTAGAACAGAGTAAGCCTATGGGCATTGTATATCTTCATTGTACTGTCCATAACTACCTTCACAGGCTCCTACTATTTCAGGATCAGGAATGGTTAGCATGGATAATGAGTCCTCTGTTTTTATATTCTGTGAACTTCAGTTTGTCCTAGGACCCATGAAATCTTTTAGCATCTGTAATATCCTTTGGTGAGGAGTTCCATAACTAGTTATATTTTGCATGAAGAATTGTCTTGGGTTTTTAATTTTGTTGTAGTTTGGTTTTTTGTGGTGTTTTGTTTGGTTTTTTTTTCTTTCTTTTTTTTGTTTTTTGTGTTTTTTTTTTTTAATCTGTTTTGTAGACATTTCCTTCTATCTTTGGTTGCCTCAATCCATCTCCATAGGCTTCTCATGACTTCACGGACTTCTGCCACACCCTGCATCAGTCATCTTATTCTCTGAACTAAAGTATTCTAACACACCTAGTCATTGCTTACACAAATGCAGTTCAGCACCTTTGAATATCCTTTCCTTCTCTGCACCTGTCCTTGTTCTCTTTACCTTCTGGAGTTGGACGATCAGTACTTAACATTGAGAGGTCCATGGATTTATACAACACCATGCTGAATACTTTCAGTGTTGTTCTCTATTATTTTCCTAATAATTCTCAAGATTAGATTTTCAGGTTATTATTTGTGTTTTATTTTTTTCATCTCCTACTCAATCAAAAGTCAATTGGTATTAAAACATCCTTCTATAATTCCTCATAGTAGTCCTTTTTCCTCACTATTCCAAATACTGTCAGCAAAATGTCACGTCACCATTTGCCCTTTTCTTTTCAGTTACAAATACTTTGATCATCCTGGATTATAGCTTAGTACTCAGAGAGATCCCATTGCCAACCTCACCCATTGGGAGAAATAACTTTTTATTCCTATCTTCACTTTCCAACTTTTTAGAAAATTATTTAACCAAATCATGTCCTCCTCTTTTATTCAGCAGCTAATAGCTTCTTCTGACAGCCTGTTTAATAGTTGTTTGGCCCAGGTTGTCAGTATGTAAGAATCTATACTGAACAGAACTTAAAAGGTAACAGTTCCCATAATGTGGGAATGGATGCTTACAGATTTCCTGGAAAAAGTCTTGCAAACAAGTGTTTTAATCGCATTCACATTGCCCTCAGATGAAGCCTTTATAATGATACAAACTGTAGTTTAAGAAAGCTCTAAATGGATAGTCCAGAATTTTACACAGATATTTGCATATCCATGAAAAGTATTGTAGAAAGAAGGGCTTCCTCTCAGACCTTTTATTAATGTTACTGCATCTATTGAGGAGAAAATCCTTATTTCCTTTCAGTAGGGGTACTGATTCACCACCGCTCCTACTTTTACAGGCAATGCTAGCTGCTTTATTATTTACAATATTTTATGTCCATATATTATTATTATATTTTTCTACTCTATTAACATAGCTATTTTATATTAAGTTACTTAAATATTTTAAATATTATACTACGTGTATAAGGTTTGTAATAAAAAGGGTACTATATCATGCACACACTTATGCCATGGTTCTATTTAACAAGAAGTCTGATGAGAGACAACTTAGTAGCAGATCAAAACAGACATAAAGTCACAAAGCAAAAAAGTCAACTCATACAGACTCACTTCAAATTTGTTCCAAAAACAGAAGGAGAAAAATTGCCAGGCAATACATCCTGACAGTCTTGAGGTCAAATCAAGTATCATCCCTTCAGTAGACATAATTTTGTTTTTAAGACAGTAGTTGTTATAAATACTAAATCATGAGAGAGTTCTTTGATTAATTTTAAAGAAAAATAAGTGTGTACTCACACTCAGATAATATTAAATTTGTTTTGATGGACATTCTGGTGGTGCACAGATCTTGCATGACGG